>NC_092247.1:3772060-3807060 GCF_036320965.1 Panulirus ornatus | reverse complement strand
TTGGTGGTGGTTGTGGCGGGAGTGATGGAGATAGTGTTGGTGGTTGTGGTGAAGGGAGAGAGAGGGTAAGTGAGGAAATGGAGAAGGGGTATTTGATGGGTGGCGTACTTACCATATCCAGCATCGTATGCTTAACCTCGCCACCCATTTATGGTAGTGGGGGCTTTTGATGGGGGATGAGGGAAAAGAAGTGCACCCTTCATAGCAGCATCCCTCCCCCCTTTCGCCCTGACTCCCGACCTCCCCACACACACACACACACGAGACCCATCAGGCTGTTGAATGTCGCAAGGGGGAGGGGGGTAAATTTACGAGAGGCTTTTAAGAGGGTGTTTTACACAGCCAGTTGTTCCTGTTCACTGTGGCCTGGGTCAGGTGAGAAGGCCGACACACGTGCACCGTGCACCATAGGTAAGGTACTGGGGTTGTGGAGGTGGTGGTAGCCCTTGAAGGCAGGTACACGCCAGGAGTGTGCGAGTACGGTACATGCGAGGGAGTGGTGTAGTAGTAGTAGTCGTACCGTATTACGGTACACGCCAGGAGTGTGCGAGTACGGTACATGCGAGGGAGTGGTGTAGTAGTAGTAGTAGTACCGTATTACGGTACACGCCAGGAGTGCAAGAGTACGGTACATGCGAGGGAGTGGTGTAGTAGTAGTACCGTATTACGGTACATGCCAGGAGTGTTGAAGCACCGTCGTTTAGGGTACGCGACGGGAGTGTAGCTGCATCACCGTAGCCCGCCACGCATCGGGGAAGGTACCGTGGCGTGAGGGAGGGTTAGACCACGGGTTGATTTAGCATACGACGCACGTACGGGCGCGGACGAGGGAGGGGATGATGAGCCGTGTGTGCACGTGAGGGGAGAGGGGGGTGGTGGTGGGGCTTGGACGTGCATGGTTGCGTACGACGAGGGAGGGAGGGCAGTGGCAATTTGAAGGGGGTGTTTTAGGGGTGAGGGGTGAGGAGGCGTAGGGGAGAGTTGTAGGCTGCTATACATTAGGGGAGGGCTGCGCCCCTACCCTCGCCTCGCCCTTTGGGAGCTGTAATACTCGTAACGTATGCAAATTTGCGCCTTTGTTTTGCCTGGAGGCGTTATTATTGCCGTGTCTCATACTGCTGCCTGCCTGCTGCCTCCCTCCCTCCCTGGGAACTCTCCAGCACCAGGTCTCCATGCTCCCCGACACTCCCTCACCCACCTCTTGCCTCCGTGGTTCTCCCTTTTTCTTCTCGCCCTTCCCGTTTCTCGCCCATGCTGCCTGAATCTCGCTCAACACCACCCTTGCTGATCCCTCCCGTGCTCCCTGCCACCTTCGTCCACCCCTGCCAGTCCCTCCCGTGCTCCCTGCCACCTTCGTCCACCCCTGCCAGCCCTCCCATGCTTCCTGCCATCTTCGTCCACCTTTGTCAGTCCCTCCCATGCTCCCTGCCACACTCGTCCACCCTTGCCACACCGACCCCCACCCTGGTTCTCGCCAACTCATCCCCTAAATCCTGGCCCTCTAACTCCCTCCCTCTCTCTTTCCCTCTCTTCCATCCCACTGCCTCTCCTCTGCATTACTCCGCCTCTCCCTTCCATGCTTTTTTTATTCTAATAGGATGATTACAGAGGAAGAAGAGGTGGCATAGGGGGAAGGGATAGTTTGAAATGACAGAGAAGACCGAGGTGTGTGTACAGGTGTATGTGAGGGAGTAGCTGGAAGCGTGTGTTTGGTGCCTGATTCAAACGCCCTCCGCCAGGCTAGGGAGGTGTATGTGTGTGTGTGTGTGTGTGTGTGTGTGTGTGTGTGTGTTCGTGTGTGTGTGTGTGTGTGTGTGTGTGTTGCCGGACTCCGCCTGTAAGGTGTTACGCCGGGAGCAAGAGGCGTCGGTCACCTCCGGCTCGGCTCACAGCCATAGCCGCTGAACCTACGCTCGCTCGCGCGCGCACACACACACACACACACACACACACACACACACACACACACACACACACACCACGGCATCAGGAGCAGCTATGCAGCCAATACACGTACGCTTCATACAGTGTAGTCGCAAAGTCTGGCCGCTGTATACGCCACGTACACTGACGCACTGATATTTACGTCCGCAGAGGTCATACGCCAAGCCTCCCCCCCACCCCTCTCTTCCCCTCTCTCCCTGTAAGGCCAGCCTGTGGGACCAGCTGTCGAAGGAAGGTCCCATGGGGGGAGGAGGCCGAGGGATAGGGCGGGAGTGGTGGCAGATGTGTGGGCTTTGTGATGGTGTACCCATGGTCACTCCCCTCCCCCTATCCAGGAGGCCCTGGCCGACGCCACACAAACAACACTGGCGTGGTCACTCACGCTCCATCCCTCCCATCTCCGGCCAGGGCAGTCCTGGACAACACCATAGGCGTTAGTAGCTCGTGTGGCGAACCGGTTCTCCTCCTGTAGAAGGAGGAGTGTACCAGAAACTCCTCCTGTATGAGAAATTCTCCAGATTCTCCTGTAGAAGGAGGAGTGCTCCAGATTCTCCTATAGGAGGAGGGGTGCACCAGATTTCCCTCCTGTAGAAGGAGTGCACCAGATTCTCTTCCTGTAGGAGGAGGAGTGCACCAGTTTCTCCTCCTGTAGAAGAATCCGTGCACCAGATTCCCCTCCTGTAAAAGGAGTGCACCAGATTCTCCTCACGTAGAAGGATGAGTGCACCATATTCCTCTCCTGTAGGAGGAGGAGTACACCAGATTCTCCTCCTTTAGAAGGTTGAGTGCACCAGATTCTCTTCCTGTAGGAGGAGGCGTGCACTAATAAGTCTTCCTAACCCGAGCGTATAACCTTCTGCTTGTCTCCACACCTCACACTTCGCTGAAAATGATCTCTCCTCCCTCCTCCTCTTCCTCCCCCTCCTCATCCTCCTCCTCCTCCTCCTCCTCCTCCTCCTCCTCCTCCACCTCCCCACCATCACGCGTTCCAGTGTCTATATAAATTTTCGTCTTCATTGCATTTCATCTTTTTGAGTTTTTTTTCTGGGGGAGGGGGGCTTCTCAAGTCGCGTCGTCGCATTTTTATTACTAATGATCTCATTAGGCGTTTGTTCGTGTGGCTCATGTGTCACTCGTGTGACATTTAGCTGTGTCACGTTCATCCTCCTCCTCCTCCTCCTCCCCAGCAGGAGTGGGGTGCTGAGCCGCGATGCTCTGGGGAGGGGTCAGGGCTGCCTGCTGTGGTAATGGCCAGAGGGTGTGGGTCTTCCTGTTGTTGTTGTGGTGGCGGTGGCCAAGAGCCCACGGGGCTTCCTGCTGTGTCAGTTGGTAGGGGTTACGGGTCGTGTCCTGCTGTGGTAGTGGCCAGAGGGTGAGGGTCTTCCTCTGCTGTGGTAGTGGCCAGAGGGTGAGGGTCTTCCTGCTGTAGTACTGGCCAGAGGGTGAGGGTCTTCCTCTGCTGTGGTAGTGGCCAGAGGGTGAGGGTCTTCCTCTGCTGTGGTAGTGGCCAGAGGGTGAGGGACTTCCTCTGCTGTGTCATTGGGTAAGGGTTACGGGTCTTGTCCTGCTGTGGCAGTGTCCGTGGGCCACAGGTTATCATATCCTGCTGTGGCAGTGGCCCAGGGAACGCGGACCTTGTCTCTCCTGCTGTGGCGGTGGTCCAAGGGTCAAGGGCCGTCCTACTGTGGGGGGGGGGCCTGGTGCTAGCTGGACGCTATGACGGATCCCCCTGGCATCACCAAACAATAATTAACCATTCCATCGAGAACCCAGGGACCGCCATGGCCTCCCGTCTTCTCAGCGACTGAGCGAAGACATTGATGGTGGCTGGTGTGGGGGAGAGGTGTGTGTGTGTGTGCATCAGTGAGGGAGTGTGCGTGCTGGGGTTGATGGACTGGTGGTGGTGGTGGTGGTGTTGGAGATCGGGATCTTGGTACTATTTAAGGTTGCGGTGGTTGTGGCGTTAGTAAAAGGGGGAGGGAGATAGGTTCGTTGACGTGGGTGATACCGATGTGTGGTGTGTGGTGGTTGGAGTGGTTTGTGCTTGCGGTGGCGATGCATTGGTGGTGATGCAGTCGTGATGGTGGTGGCGATGATGCAGTAGTGGTGGTGATGGTGGTGATCGCTGGTTCCGGGGGAGGGGGGTGTTGGTCATGGAGGTAGAATACTGTAATTTATTTAGTCTGTCTTATAACCCCGACTTAATTTGCCTTGTCGTCCAGATTTGAGCTGGCAGCAGCTGTTGCTGCTGCTGTGTGTGTGTGTGTGTGTGTGTGTGTGTGTGTGTGTGTGTGTGTCATGGGGGCTGTGATTAGGTCGTGTTTGGAGAAGCCAGTGTCAGGGTAACGTTACTCCATCTTTGTTATGCTTGTCTCAGACAGGACTAGAGGGCAGCGTCTCGTCTTACACCCCATACTTAACCCTCCCTCTCCTCCCTCCCTCCGTACCTCTCCTCTCTCCTCCCTCATCCACCCTCACTCCAGGTCTCCTCCTCGCTTCCCTTCCTCCCTCCCTCAACCCCTCCCATCCCAGTAGCCCTCCACTTGACTCGTATACCACTTGACGCACCATATATATATATATATATATATATATATATATATATATATATATATATATATATATATATATATATATATATAGAGAGAGAGAGAGAGAGAGAGAGAGAGAGAGTCATATAGATTACCCTGCACGTGTCATAGCCCCCTCCTGCCGGCCCTGTGCTCGTGTTCTGTGTACTGAAAAACATGGTATTCACTCAGGTTTGTCGAGAGCCTGCAATGTCTGGCCCGATATAAAAACCTAAAATGCCTTCGCTGCTCAAGGGGAACAAAGCCTGCCTCTCTCTCTCTCTCTCTCTCTCTCTCTCTCTCTCTCTCTCTCTCTCTCTCTCTCTCTCTCTCTCTCTCTCTCTCTCTCTCTCTCTCTCTCTCTCTCTCTCTCGATTTCAAAGGTCTTCTACCCCCCACAGCTGTACCCTGTTACCTCACCTTACGTATACCTTACGATGGTTTGGGAGGTCTTCTACCCCCCACAGCTGTACCCTGTTACCTAACCTTACGTATACCTTACGATGGTTTGGGAGGTCTTCTACTCCCACACAGGTGTACCCTGTTACCTTACCTTACGTATACCTTGGGATGGTTTGGGAGGTCTTCTACCCCTCACAGCTCTGTCTTGGTCTAACCTCCCGTGTGTGTGTGGGGTTGAGAATGGAGGTAGGTAACTTTGAGTCAGGTACACGCCTCGGGTTGCTCCACCAAACCTTGTGCATTAGTTAAGTCCAGGTTCGATATATTTAGTTGGCTGTGGAGCGTTGCATGTCTCAGAACTTACAATTGAACGCAGATACGGTGCGTTCATAACGCCTCCGGTAGGAAATTGATGGAGAAAGTAGCGGAAAAAATGATGAAAAATGAAAGAATGGTCATTCAAAAAGTAAGTAATGGTCGTAGAATGGTCAATCAAAAAGTAAGTAATGGTCGTAGAATGGTCAAACAAAAAGTAAGTAATGGTCGTAGAATGGTCAATCAAAAAGTAAGGAATGGTCATAGATTGGTCATTCAAAATGTAAGGAATGGTTATCAGGTCATTAAGAAATGGAATTGGTACGGACGCGCGCGGGTGATAGAAAACGGGAAGCGATTTGGTCGGCCAGCGACAAACTTGCAGGATATGAGCCAGCGGGCGAGTGACGCTGCCTCCCCCATTAGGTCTGTGCATACTTCTAGGTAGCTGGGCGGACGAGGGCGGCGGCGGTGCTGGGCGGGTTGGGGTGGGTGGAGGGGAAAGGGCTGCTGATCCATCGAGCGTACTACGCCATTCAGACAACCCTGGGCCGGCACTTTTCCCAGCGCTAATGGTCGAACTTTGGACCATGAATTGCGGACCCACTTCCTTGTGCGGGTCCTGCCTCAACAGCTGCTGCTGTGGGGGGAGGGAGACATCAAGTGATGACATAGGGGGATGAGATAGGGCAAATCATACACCGCATCCAGGGGAACCTGGCGCGTTTATGTGTATTGCCACTTCCCGTGTGAGCGAGGTAGCGTCAAGAATAGATAGCAAGGGCCTTAGAGGGGAAATCCCTTTCTTGGCCTCCTTAAATTTCTGGTCTATGCTTTGGAAAGTAGTACAAGAAAGGGAGGATTTCCAGCCACCCGCGAGGCACTGGGTTTAAGTTCGAATCTCTACTTAAGAAGAAACTAAGTTCGAGTCTCTACTTCAGAAGAAACTTTAAGTTCGAATCTCTATATAACAAGAACCCTTTAAGTCCCAATCTCTACTTAATTAGAACATTTAAGTTCGAATCTCTTCTTAAGGAGAAACTTTTAAGTTCGAATCTGTACATAGTAAGAACCCTTTAAGTCCCAATTTAATAAGAACATTTAAGTTCGGATCTCTGCTTAATAAGAACTTAAACGCCTTAAGAAATGCACGAGGATGTACACGAGGGAAAATAGCAGGTCATGGCCGCAAACTTGCACACGAGGGTCATCAGAATGACAGACTGGGGTAGAGTGTGGGAATTTGATCCACGAAGTACCCTTAAGAAGAAGGGAACATAAGGGGAAAAAGTAAATGATATTGTCTGGAGCTCGCGTCTGTTTCAAATCAGTGCCTGGAAGTTGAGAGAAACATCATGGAAAGACACCTGGTCTTTCTCAAACACCTGAGTGGAATGCTTGGTCAAGAGATGACGGACGAATCCGGGTGTTAGTATACACATGTAACGTGGAAAGGCAGATCTCCTGGTCGACCAGGGAAGTTTGGTGGCTTGAGCGAGGCGTTGAAGAAGAAGGAGGAGGAGGAGGAGGCAGTTAGCTAACGAAGAACCTCCTGAGCGCGAGGGAAGCAGATTAGCAAGATAAGTGGAAATGAAGATAAGTGGAAATGAAGATAAGTGGAAATGACCACTTACGATCCCCCCCCAAGATGTCAGATCTGCTCATTTATTCTCCTTGCGAGTACAACTCCAGAAGAAATTGTGCCACCATGTGGATCCATTAAGTTATTATTGCTAGCTATCAGCCTGATGACTTTAGCTGATGCGAGCCGGGGGTGCCTCAAGATGGTTTCTTGGGTTCTTTGAGGTTCTGTTCTTAATACGTTTTCGCAATGGGTTTGTGGAAACCATTCCGGGAACCCTATAAACCTCTGGGACGGACTGTAAGAGGATTAAAGGTGACAAATTGTGTGCAGGGAATTGCTTTTTTTTTTCTAAAAGACTGAGACCGTAAGGTTCATTGGATTGTCGGAAAGGCATTTGAACCACCGACACCTCTCTCTCTCTCTCTCTCTCTCTCTCTCTCTCTCTCTCTCTCTCTCTCTCTCTCTCTCTCTCTCTCTCTCTCTCTCACACACACACACACACACACACGTCTGTCAGAAGCAAGCCTTCTTTTGGCCTATCAGATAAAGAGCAAAATTGTGCCTCACCACAAAGGAAGAAGAGTTTAGTGCTACCCGCGATAAGATCTTTGCCTACAGTATATTCACGCCTGTCCCAAGGCGCTGACAAGCAGGCTTGCTAATAATAAACTCGAGACGCCTGTCTCCCCCCACACATCATGTGGGGCTGGGGGGGAGATAGATCGAAAGAAAACGAAAGGAGGGGGATGAAAAAAAAGGAAAGAAGACGATCATTACGTTAATTCGGTCGAGCTGTCGCACTTTGGTGATGGGACGCACACTGGCTTGTTATACCACAGGAGGGGAGGGAGCCGTTCCACGGGGAGAGATGGGGCTGTTCCTTTTTGGGGGAAAGAGACTGTTCCAAGGTGAAAGGAACCATTCCAACAGTGAAGGAACCATTCCAACAGTGAAGGAACCGTTCTAACAGTGAAGGAACCGTTCTAACAGTGAAGGGAACCGTTCTAACAGTGAAGGAACCATTCCAACAGTGAAGGAACCGTTCTAACAGTGAAGGAACCATTCCAACAGTGAAGGAACCGTTCTAACAGTGAAGGAACCATTCCAACAGTGAAGGAACCATTCCAACAGTGAAGGAACCATTCCAACAGCGAAGGAACCATTCCAACAGTGAAGGAACCATTCCAACAGCGAAGGAACCACTCCAACTGTGAAGGAACCATTCCAACAGCGAAGGAACCATTCTAACAGTGAAGGAACCATTCCAACAGTGAAGGAACCATTCCAACAGTGAAGGAACCATTCTAACAGTGAAGGAACCATTCCAACAGTGAAGGAACCATTCCAACAGCGAAGGAACCATTCCAACAGTGAAGGAACCATTCCAACAGCGAAGGAACCATTCCAACAGTGAAGGAACCATTCCAACAGTGAAGGAACCATTCCAACAGTGAAGGAACCATTCCAACAGTGAAGGAACCATTCCAACAGTGAAGGAACCATTCCAACAGTGAAGGAACCATTCCAACAGTGAAGGAACCATTCCAACAGCGAAGGAACCATTCCAACAGCGAAGGAACCATTCCAACAGCGAAGGAACCATTCCAACAGCGAAGGAACCATTCCAACAGCGAAGGAACCATTCCAACAGCGAAGGAACCATTCCAACAGTGAAGGAACCATTCCTGCCGGTAAGGATTCATTCCCACAGTGAAGGGGGCCATTCCCAAGTGGCCGGAACTATTCCAATCCTAGGAAGGACCCATCCCAGCTCCTGTAAAAGATAAGATTCCGTCCATGTTCGACATTTACAGCAAGTCCCCTCCATTGAGAAGCGGAGCAGCAGCCGCTGCTGTAAAACAGGCCGTAAATGAAAAAGTTTTACACATGCAGAGGAAGCTGTGGTGGGAACTCCTTGCCACAGTCTTGCCAGATGTCTACGCTCAGCCGGACCTGGTCGAGGATATTCTACAGGAAGCCGAAAGTGATTTCGAAACTCTTTTTCTTTTTTTAAAGGGAGAGATTTGATCATGTCTACGTTCTGGAATCGGAAAAGAGAACCAAGTTCACGAGACTAGAGCGATCGAAACCCACAAGTGGGCAGTATGTAAAGGTGTTGGAAGCCTTGGTTGACGAAGGGATGGAGTGGATTGGGTATTGAGCAAGGCTCTGTGAATGATGACGTGATGGTCCTCGAGGGTCAGGTCAAAGACCAGGGGGTCCCCCCATTGTGCCTCAGGGTCGTACAGTCGTGCTCAAAGGTCGTGCCGTCGTGCTCAAGGGTCGTGCTGTCGTGCTCTTAAGGTTGATTTGTCGTTTGGACTGTGTGGTAGTGTTCTCTGTCGTGCGCTGTCGTGGTTTACTTTAAAATTGCTTTTCTCAGAGTAAGATGGGAATAACCATAGCCTATCTCTGTCGTGTTTGGGAGGTATACAGGGTTTGTATCTTTATGAATCCCAGCTGATCTGGGGCTGGTATACCTTCTTCTGTAGGCCTTACCTTGTGTATATACCTGATAGACATACCTTGTGCATGTGCCTTATACACTTTGTACGCATACCTTGTGTATATACCTAGTAGACATACCTTGTGTATGTACCTTATGTACTTGGTACACATATTTTGCGTATGTACCTTGTATACCTTGGCTTACGTCCTTACGTTGTATATATACCTTATGTGTATATACTTTCCCCGTGTGTATACTTTATATTATTTATATACCTAGCGTATCTACGTTACTTTGTGTATATGTTTGCATATACATCGGTATACATCGCTATATTTGCTGCGCAGACGAGTTGTATTGTTGTGTTTCAATTCACTACACGAAATAGATATAGACCTCTATGTACGTAGATAAGACACAGTGTAGAGACAGTAGGATTAACGTAGCAGGGTAGTGTAGGGCTCTTGGTGAATGCGACTCGTCGTGCACGAACAGCTTCATGGTTCAGAAACCCCCCTCCCTCCTCCTCCTCCAGATGGAGCTTGGGCTTGGCCCAAGTGGAGGGTGTACGGAACACCCCAGAAATAACCTAAAGGTAAACTCCGTTGCATACTCGATGTTTACACCCAACCTCCCTCCTCCCCGTGTGCTATATATCTCTCCCTCACCCACCACCCATCGGGGGTGTCTCTCTCTCACTCACCTTCCCTCCCACCCACCTCAGAACCAGAGAGTCTGCCTTCCTCCCTCCCTCCTCTGCATTCTCCCCCCTCCCCACCCTCCCTTCTCCCCTCTCAGTATGGCCTATGTCCTTGTGTTCCCCTTAACCCTCACATGTCGTCCTTTAACCTTCAGTTGCTCTCTCTCTCTCTCTCTCTCTCTCTCTCTCTCTCTCTCTCTCTCTCTCTCTCTCTCTCTCTCTCTCTCTCTCTCTCTCTCTCTCTCTCTCTCTCTCTGTGTGTGTGTGTGTGTGTGTGTGTCTGTGTGTGTGTGTGTGTGTGTGTGCCTGGGAGAGAGTTGTACACACGTGTTGCCCCGTGTCTTACATAGCGCCACGTCTTAACCTATGTATACACGCGCACACACACACACACACACACACACACACACACACACACACACAATGTACACGCCCCATCTCTACTTCAGGTGCCCGTTCATCGACCATCCTCCCTAAAGGTGAGGATGAACAGCTGGGATGGCTGCGAGTCTGCTGCCGTATTTGGGACTCGACCCTGAGGGCCGTTGAAATAGAGGGGGTAGCATTAACAGACATTGGCTGATCGCGAGCGTAATTCTAACATAAGCGTTAGGCATGGATCGGATTTATCCCTGGTGTCGGACAAGAATTAGCGAGCGGCCCCTTCGAGTCGATGGAATATATGCAAAATCCTTTCTCAGATCATGTGGCGGGAAAGACTTGATTACAGGATCCGACTCGGGGAAGGAAACGCTAGGGTATGGAAAGACAACAATTGCGACGCAGATATGGGGGTTGAGCTTTCGATAGTCACACACACAGTGCAATATCTTTCGTAGCCGTCCATGATTTTCTTCGTCCATGATTTTCGTCGCTGGACCCAAGGCGCTCGGCCCGCGGGTCATGCGTAGGCCGGGAGCGCTGGCAATACGTAGTGTACGAGTGACATCCGTGCTTCCCTGTGGGGTACCCAGCTGAAGGATGTTCAGTTCATCTCTCGTGGTTTACAGATCTAGGTAGACCCGCGGTTAGAGCGAGGGGCTCAGTGTCCCCTCCTTGCGTAAGGCCATCGCCCAATGAGAAATAGCCATGGCGTTTAGCCCGTCTTACGACAGCGTTACGGAGCTGTTACGGTACTACGTACGTTCACCACCACTATGTGGGTGTGACAGGGCGCACGCCCCGCTTCACCCAACGATTAGGTTAAAGGTCTCGGGTACCCGGCGGTAACCAGTGCATTAGAGGCGTCGAGAAAGTGTCAAGATAACCGAAGGGCCTTGAAGAGCCCTGCCACGGAGTAGTTCCCATGGCGTATAAGGGCTGAGGGCTCTGTGTCTGTTTTGGATACGGGCGTCAGGGTCTGCACAGGGTGAAGGATAGGCTATGGTGCCTTGAAAAAGGTCTAGTATTGAATAGAACCTAGAGTGAATAGGGTTCTTGAGGGCTCTGGTGTGTTGGATAACGACATGGCAATTCGACCCTTAGGCACGGACGATACGACCCTTGGGCACGACGTGTCACGACCCTTAGGCACGACAATACGCCCCCTTGAGCACGACGTGTAACGAGCCTTAGGCACGAGAATACGACCCTTCACCACGTATAATGACCCTTCGGCGCAACAATACGACCCTCTAACTGATATGCCATTTACCACGTCATCGGCAGACGGGGAAAGGGGGGTTGTTGGTGCTCCCCAGCTTGAGGGGGAGGCGGGCAGATGTTCCCCATAGTGTTTGGGGAGGAACGGAGCGTCAGACGCTAACCAATGATCACAGTCCTTCGTCAGGATTCCGGGCGGGGACGCCCTCCTTACGGTAAGCGAGGTGGCTCCTCCTTCGATAGCCCCGGAGGAAGCCCCGAGGCGATCTGAGAGTCTTCTAAGTTCTTCCGAAGGGTATGAGGATGGTGGATATACGAGTCAATGCTATAGCTTGTACAGCAGATGACGATTTGATATGGAGCGGTTAGGTATATCGTGTCTCTCTCTTTCGTGAAGCACCGTTTTCTATCACACTCTTGAATTTCAGTGTAGAAGTCAAGTTCCCATTTTCTTTTTCCTTTTTATTTTTTTCCTTCCGTATCTGTCAAGATTTCCTTTGGAAAGTTGTCGTCCATTCGACCGTGATTGGCTTCCGAGTGAGCGCTTGTTGTGTGAGGGAACTCCTCGTTTGGATGACCTGGCATCGCATATATATATATATATATATATATATATATATATATATATATATATATATATATATATATATATATATATATATATATATTTATATTGCATTTTGATAGCTGTAATGTTAATGATTGGTTCTCTTCCATTTCGTCAGCGACAAAATGTGCATGTATGCTTACACACACACACACACATGTACCACCGTGCATGGCAGATGTGTTATCTGTCACCTGTATATGCAGCAGGGGAAGTAATCCAGTACAGATATACAAAGGCGTACAGACAGCGGCAGGTCACTGGCTCCCTTTGAGATAAGAAATCGATAAGGAAACCTGGCGAAAACGTTGTTGAACAAATAGATAGCGTAATGAGGAGCACTTGTACGACCTGGTAAATACAGAGACGTGTGTAACTCAGGGGTCGTAGATAATGTATGTATGTAATTACGAGGTCGTAGTTAATGTAAGAGTGTAACTAAAGGGTCGTGGATAATGTATGTATGTAATTACGGGGTTGTAGTTAATGTAATTGTGTAACTACGGGGTCGAAGTTAATGTAATTGTCACTACGGGGTCGTAGGTAATATAAGTGTGTGATTAAGGGGTCGTAGATGATATATGTATGTAACTAAGGAGTCGTGGATAATGTATGTAATTACGGGGGCGTAGATAATGTAATTACGTAACTATGGACATTTTAGTGTTGAAGTATTTGTTATCTACATGAGTCTGTCGAGACTGTACTCGTAGATGTACAGAGATGTACAGAGTTGTATGATCGCGCCTCGTACATGGCTCGATTCGACAGCTGACGAATGTAAACAAAGATGGTGGACACTTGAGGGAATGGGTGGAACGGAGTGGAGGGGATGACGAGGAACAGAAGAACCGTGTTAATTGCCAAGTGGGCACAAAAGCAGAGTGAGACTTGGCCTTAACGGATCTCAAGCACCAGTATTTAAAAGCACAAGTTAAAGTGTTAGGGTCCAGGAGAGAGAGGCAGACGAGTTAAGAGAAAAATTGATGGGTGTTATCTGAGTGATTATGAGATCGGTAAAAGATAGTCGGGGCAACGAGATGGTAAAAAAAAAAGAAAAAAAAAAGGAGATTAGTGTAGATGTTAGAGAGGATAAGGAAAACAGGGGAATGAGGAGGCGAAATGGATGAGTAGAACGGGACAGCCTGGGATGATGAAGAGGAGGAGGTTGTAGATGGTGGAAAGAAGAGGAGGTTGTAGATAGTGTAAAAGAGGTTGTAGGTGGTTTAAAGAAGAGGAGGTTGTAGATGGTGTAAAGAAGAATAGGTTGCAGATGATGTAAAGAAGAGGAGGTTGTATATGGTGTGAAGAAGAGGTTGTAGATGGTTTAAAGAAGAGGAGGTTGTAGATGGTGTAAAGAAGAAGTTGTAGATGGTTTCAAGAAGAACAGTTGTAGATGGTGTAGAGAAGAGGTTGTAGATGGTGTACCGGAGGTTGTAGATGGCTTAAAGAAGAAGAGGTTGTAGAGGGTGTTACATAGTGGTGTGTGTATAAGGGGGGGAGACCTTCAATCAAAGGAACTTAAGGGCGTTGTAGAAGGCGAATGGCGTAGGCAAAGGAACCCCTTAGTCACGTATTTTGGATGTGTGTGTGTGTGTGTATCTCCTGGTGAATGAGGTGGCTTGGCGTTTTTTGCGTATGTGTCTCGTAACGAATTTTATTTGCGTCAGCTGGTAATTGAAATCTACGCGATAAGGGGCAGGGCGGAGCGGGGCTGGGTGATTAGTGCAAATGAAGGTATCATTAGTATGGTAGACTAACGTTGTGTGTTTTGTCGTTCGCGTGTCCGCTGATGTGATGAGGTATCGCATGAATAAGGGGAATTATGGTTAGTTGATAGTTAGCGAGGGGAGGGGAGGTTATGGTGGTGGTTAAGGGGGGTTAGAGCCAAGTTATCGAGGGGAGGAGGAGGGTTAAGGGGTTATAGCCAAGTTAGCGAGGGGAGGGAGGAAGGGAGAGAGGGGGGTTGGGGGGTTAGAGCCAAGGAAGCGAGGGGAGGAGAAGGGTTATGGGGTTAGGGCCAAGTTAGCGAGGGGAGGGAGGGAAAGGGGTTGGGTGCTAGAGCCAAAATAGTGAGGGGAGGAGAGGGGTTAGGGCCAAGTTAGCGAGGGGAGGAGGAGGGAGTGATGGGGGTTAGAGCCAGGGGAGGAGGGGAGTGTTTGGGAGCTGGGGCGTGAGGTATTGCGGGGGGCGGGGGGTAGGATGTTGTGCGTTGGCGATGTTACACACGGGCCGGACAAGGTTGCAAGGTTACCGGTTCCTTCTCTGGTTCATGGACACCCGGATATCATCGGGTGTACCGGGTTGCATGTGACTAGGGGAGGTGGGTGTACCGGGTTGCATGTGACTGGGGGAAGGGGGTATACCGGATTGCATGTAACTAGGGGAGGTGGATGTACCGGGTTGCATGTAACTGGGGAAGGGGGTGTACCGGGTTGCATGTAACTGGGGGAGGTGGGTGTACCGGGTTGCATGTAACTGGGGGAGGTGGGTGTACCGGGTTGCATGTAACTGGGGGCGTGGGTGTACCGGGTTGCATGTAACTAGGAGAGGCGGTGTACTGGACCTGTACGTTACCGGGAGAGAGGTGTACCGGGTTGCATATTACCGGGAGAAGAGTTTGATTTAGTGTACCACGATATTTTTTTCCTCCCACTTGAAATTAATGAACCCACTGGGGGCTAGAAGACCCCCCAAAGACTTCTCCAGGCCTTCAGTTTAGCCTGGAATGTATTTCAAAAACCTTAGAATAAATAAAAGAATAAAATGATATAACCTGAAATAATTAATATGAAAATAAAACAATAATATGAACTCTGGCGCCATAACCGTTGGTATGGCACCCGTTTTCTACGGGGGATTAAAGGGGCAGACTATTACGTGTTCTTTAATATATTTTAATCTGAGACGGAGCCAGACAGGCGCCTGGGGAACGCCGATCGACGGGTCCCAGGTGGGATCCCGGCTAATGGTTCCCTGTGCACGTGAGGATAGGAGGTATTGAGGTGGGTGATAACCTCCCTCACCCGACAGTAAGGGGCTTGGATTACACAAGTGGATGCTAAAGTTGTCCACACCCCATATATATATATATATATATATATATATATATATATATATATATATATATATATATATATGTATATGTGTGTGTGTGTGTGTGTATTTATATATACCTATGGGTTCATGGGGAAATGAAACAAGATAAGTTCCCAAGTGCACTTTCGTGTAATAATCACATCATCAGGAGTAAGGGAAGGTTCAAGACAGTGTGTGTTTGTGTGGAGGGGGGGAGAGGTAATTTTCATGGCTTCCGCCTGTCTTGCCTCTGCTCTAAGGGTATATAAACCAGACGTTTTCTTTTTTTTTTCGTCCCAATAAGACCATCGTGAACGAAGATTTAAAGGAGGCAAGTTCCTTTTTTTTTTTTTTCGTCCACTAATGAAGATATGATTTGCATATTTTACGTATTTTCCCCTTTTTTGTGTATGTGTTTGTTTGTTTGTTTGTTTGGCGCGGATAAGAAAGTAAAATTAGTGGGTCTTGAAGTCAGGAAAGTCTGTCACCCCTGCCTTCCTCCTCCTCCTCCTCTTCCTCACCCCCACCTCTCCCTTATCTCCCCTTCTGGCTCCCCCTTCCCACCTGCCCTGATCTTGAACTTCCTCGTCTCCTCTCCTCCCTCCCGCGCGCCTTAGAGGTCGCGGAAGGGAGGGAGACGTGCCAGCAGGTCGCGGGAGGGAGGCGTGTTGTACAGCGGCGATATTCGCCCTAGGGTGTGAGGTGGGGTGTGTGTGGTGGTGTGTGTGTGTGTGTGTGTGTGGGGTTGAGGGAGAGGGCAAGAAGGGTTTCTTAAGGGTGGAACTCTCACTCACTCCCCCCTCTCCCTCTCTCACTCACTCCCCTCTCCCCCTCTCTCACTCACTCCCCCCTCCCTCTCTCACTCACTCCCCCCTCCCTCTCTCACTCACTCCCCCCTCCCTCTCTCTCTCACTCCCCCCCTCCCTCTCTCTCTCTCACTCCCCCCTCCCTCTCTCACTCACTCCCTCCCTCTCTCACTCACTCCCCTCTCCCCCTCTCTCACTCACTCCCCCTTCCACCTCTCTCACTCACTCACTCCCTCACCCTTTTTGGCGACTATGGCCGGAAGTGGTAACCCTGATGGGAGAATTCTCTCTCTCTCTCTCTCTCTCTCTCTCTCTCTCTCTCTCTCTCTCTCTCTCTCTCTCTCTCTCTCTCTCTTCAAAACGTGACCTTCCCCCGTCCAACCCATTTTGGGAAAGCCAGGGTTAGAGTCCCTACTGAAGGTAATATATATTTTTTTTCTTCCCTTTTTAGGGGAGGATTTAGGGTTTTAAGAGGCGTGAGGATTTTAAGGGATGTGAAAGACTAGCTGTTGGGATTTGTATTTTGTGATTGGCAAAACGATTTTTGGAGAGGATTTTAACAGGTGATTGGACGGACGAAGTTGTAGTGGTGGTGTCGGTGATTGGAGAGGTGTGTGTGTGTGTGTGTGTGTGTGTGTGTGTGTGTGTGTGTGTGTGTGTGTGTGATTGGTATCGACGAGTTGGAGGGGTTTTACCGATTGGGAGGAGGAGTTTAGAGGGGTGTCTACTAACAGGTAGGGCATGTTGGAGGGGGGGGGGGTCTGTGTTGCCGATTGGGAGAACAAGTTGGAGAGGTTTGTAGAAGTGATTGGGGGAAGTTTCCTTTTCGTGCTGATTGGAAGAACAAGTTTGGGATGTTTCTACTTGTTGTTAAAAACAAGTTTGACGAACTTTGTTCTGATTGGTTGGACAAGATGGAAAGGTTTCTAGTGATTGGTTCTGATTGGTTGGACAAGATGGAAAGGTTTCTAGTGATTGGTTCTGATTGGTTGGACAAGATGGAGGGGTGTCTGATGATTGGGTGGGCACTTCGGAAGTGTATCTGATGATTGGTTGGGCAAGTCTGAAAGGTTTCTGATGATTAGGAGGTCATCTTGGAGGGAGAGAGAGAGGGGTTTTCTAGTGATTGGCTGATCAAACTACAAAAGGTTTCAGGTGATTAGGAGGCAAAAACGTGAAAGAAATCACGCCGGCGAGGGTCATGAGTAAACCCCCCCCCCCCAATCTCCGGCGATCATAAAGGATTAGAGCGAGTGCGATTAGGGCGCGACGTAAAGATTGGGGGATTAGCGGAATAGGGTATCAGGCCTGCGCGTGTCGGGCGCAAGCAACATTGGACTGAGCAGGTGGCGCGGCGCAGGTAAGTGGGGGGGGGGGGAGGAGGATGTGGAGGGGGAGAGGGTTGTGGGGTAGGGGAGAGGGGTAAGAGGGGAGAGAGAGGGGCAGGTCCGGATATGGTTACAGCTCCGTGTCGCTCCGGTGGTCATTTGGAGGGAGTGAATTACGGTGTCGAGGGGGCTGGTTTATAGGGGGGGGGGGGTTATTGCCTCGCGTGGTGGGTATGTACTAGGAAAAGGTGGGGAGGGGGGTTGTGTGGGGGTGTGGGGCGCTAAGGTGGGTGGGTGGGGTGAGGGAGATAGAGGTCGTGCGCCACGCTGGCGATTTTCTCCCCACCTCCCGGAGCGCCAGGTACTCGCAGTGGATGGGCCCGTGTCGCCCCGGTCTTCTGTGGTGACGCAGTAGTGACGACGCAGTGGAGTAAAGACGTCATGGGGGTGATGACGACGTAGTGACGACATAATGGAGTGATGACGTCATGTGGTGACGGGTGGTGATTGGTCCAGCGTCCCGTCATCTCTCGGTAAGGTTTTGGCTGTCTTAGGACATTCACCGATGCCGAAGACTTACACGACCCTTACCACAGCTACTACCACAATCACCCATCACCACCACCTACCACCATCACCATAACGCAACCCCCCCCCCCCCCCACCTACCAACATCTTCACCAACACCACCGAACCCTCCAACACTCCACCATTTTACAGTCATAGACTACTTAGACCTCCCTCCCTCTCTCCCGCCACCATCACCACTGTTATCTCCACCCATTACTACCACCACCACCACTAACCACCACCTCCCACCACCATCATCTGGGTCACGATACACGATGGTAACCATAGGGGCACTTCACCAACCACCCCCATTTGTGGTCAAGTACCATAAAGATTGATTGATAGAGAGAGAGAGAGAGAGAGAGAGAGAGAGAGAGATGGCATTTTATACTACGAAAGTCCTTCAGGAGCTCAGCTTCCAGTTTCCACTAAAGAAAAAAAAAAAAGATAAGAATAGTTCACTTCTGGCGCGCGCGCCGGGGTCAGAACACACACGACACATTATCACAGAAGTCGGAAAGCGCCATGAGCTTTGTGTGTGGGAACAGTGCAGGTAGAGGCCGGAGCCCAAGACTTTGTGATATTTTGTCTGTAGCCTTTAGAAATGGCGTGGACAAATGTCTGCAAAGAGAATAAGATCAGGCATGATTTGGTACACGTAAGGTAAGGTAACAGGGTAAGCTGTGGAGGGTAGAAGACCTCCCAAACCATCGTAAGGTAACAGGGTACAGCTGTGTGGGGGTAGAAGACCTCCCAAACCATCGTAAGGTACACGTAAGGTAAAGTAACAGGGTACAGCTGTGTGGGGGTAGAAGACCTCCCAAACCATCGTAAGGTACACGTAAGGTAAAGTAACAGGGCACAGTTAAAGTAGCAGAAGAACGAAAACATCGTAATTTAAGATGAAATTGGCAAGACGATGAAAGATAACGCCATGCATGATTGCCAAATCCTCGATACGTCAGGTTGATCATGTGATCATTGTGGACCCCCAATTCATCGGCCGGTGAGTGAGCCTCCAGAAACCCCTCCTCCTCCCTCCCCCAAAACCCATCAGGTCAAGGGAGGTGTAAACGTCTAAATCACAGAGTTTATTGGGTGATGGCAACGCCGCACAGGCCCAGAGGGGGGTGTGTCAAAAGTATTTTGGAGATATCTTTGTCAATGGCGGCCCGGCCCACAGACGTAAACTGTCGGCATATTTCCAAACCCTTGCATATCTCGGGGAGCGCCGATGATAAAAGAGAAACGGAGATGTCTGATTCATGTGTTTCCCCCTTGAGGCACGTTGCAGGTAAGGGGACTGGGAAGTGGGAGACAGTTCTTCGAGAGCTTACAGATTGTGGGACGCTCATCACAAAGGAACTCTTTGAAAGCCCACTGTCCTTGGGAGGAGCAGTGCCAGTGTGTCCTTGTAGGCGCAGGTAGCCTCCTGTCATACTTGTAGGTGTTGAAGCTACGGTAAGTCTTAATGTTCTATTTAATTTCCATAAGTTCTGGGAGGTCTGAAAAATGGTGGTGGTGAAATGTCCTGGGAGATCTGAAAAATGGTGGTGGTAAAAGGATTATGGTATACCGGACTTCTGTATATCGCCTGTATATACAAAGCTCTTGGGGAGTCGGGAGGAAGGCGAATAGGGTCGTCGAAGTGCGTTTATAAGGGAGCGCAGACACGGGAGTAGCAAGTGCGACTGAAAATTCTACTTCAGGGGAAGCACTGATCGGTCCATGGCCCTGGGGCGATTGATATGGTTCAGTGTCGCATGACGAAACTTCCACCCAATTGTGAGCTATGAGGACGGGAGGGAGGTGAACGCTAGGAGACGGGTAGGAGAGGGGAGAGGATGGCTTGTCACCCCCGGGAGACGGATGAGGGTCAAAGTTAGACACCTGTGGGTGTTAAGTGGTCGAGAACTTCGAAGGGGGAGTGAACGCCGGGGATCGTGGAATGGGGTGGAGGCTTTATAGGTCGCTAAGGTGCTGGGAAAAGAAGGATTGTCGTCTTAATAACATGTTCCTCATGTTCCGCTCCTCATGTTCCGCTCATGCCCTCTCCACTGCCGTCTGTTTGCAGATCACAACAGCTTCGTAAGCTACTCCAATCGCTGTTGCCTCGTTTGGTGATACGATGATGTGGTAGCGTCTTGTATACCCTATTAAGGGGATTGTATGGGGTCTCGATGTGGATGAGAGGGATGATCCTCCACCTCCACCCTCGCTGCAGCACGACCCTTGTAGATGAGAGACGACGACCCGGAGGAGGTGGTGGTGTCACTAGGATGTCCACGACGAGTTACCTGAAGATACGCTGTCTCTTTTGTCTCACCTCTCTCTCTCTCTCTCTCTCTCTCTCTCTCTCTCTCTCTCTCTCTCTCTCTCTCTCTCTCTCCTCGACGGCGGGAATCGAACGAGTTCGCTGTCGTCTGTGAATGGATGATGCAGTGCCAGCCACCGGTGGGTCTGGACGGACGCCCGTGGGGGTGTCCGACTGTGCTAACCGTTGGGTATTGCGACACGGTCCTTTGGCTCAGTTGTCTTAGCAGTGGACACCGTGGTCACGGGTTGTTACTGTGGGATCAAGAGATTGTTGTTGGTATGTTGGAGGATTGTGGGGTGTGGGGGGGAGGGACGCACAGCTCTGGTGTGTGTGTGTGTGTGTGTGTGTGTGTGTGTGTGTGTGTGACGAGCGTTTGGGTAGCCAGTGATATCTTGTGAACGTCAGTTGAGATTAGGGCTGGAGTTTTTCATCATAGTTTAATTTCCCTTTTTTTTTCTCCCTAAGAGAACGTAATACTTACTAGAATACAAGAGAATGTAATCTGTATTCGTGTCTGTATGCCTGCGAGTGATTATGTATGGTTACCAAGTAATTATGTATGGTTACTCATTGATTGTTTGGTTACCAAATAATTATGTAGGGTTACCAAGTAATGATGTAGGGTTACTGCTCAGGGCCGAAGAACAGAAGACACGGGAGCCGTGAGGCAAATTGCAGTAAGTCGTTACGTCTTCTTGAAGCGCCTTGTTCCCGGGGCCCGGATGGAGTTGAGAGCAAGTTCGTAATGAAGACACACCTGACGACTGGCTGTTCAAGGAGGGGGAGGTGACTGGGTTGTTAAGGGGTGGCGATTAGCTCCCCTATTCTTATGGTCATTTACGCAACCGTGTGCGCTCGCTAGGTGGCGAGTTAACTATGATGGATTTTGACGGGGTTGGGGGGGAGGAGGGCGCTTGTTTGGTCTCGCTGGAGGCGGGTGGAAGGGATAGTTAAGCTGTTATGGTTAACGAGGGTGTCATAGAGGGGGAGTGGAAGGGTGGGAAGAGGGTGTGAGTTCAGGTGTGTGTGTGTGTGCGTGTGTGTGTGTGTGTGTGTGTGGGAAAAGATTTATCACATATGTATGGGGAGGTGGTTTATAATATGTCATTATATTAAGGGTGATTGATCATATGGGAAGGGGGTTAATCATTTGTCTAGGAAAGGGTGATTAATTATATGGGATGGAGGTGAGTGATTTGTGTGGGAAGGGCTGGTTGATTATATGGGAAGGTGAGTAGTTTTATGTGAGAAAGATTGATGAGTTATATGGGAGGGAACTGGGTGATTTATATGGGATTATTTATATGGGAAGGGTGGAAGGGGGGGAGGGAGGTAAGTGATTCGTATGGGAAAGATTGATAGATTACATGGGATGGAGGTTGGTCATATGTGTGGGAAAGACTGATGATTTATATGGAAAAGGTCAATAACTTGTATGTGTGTGTGTGTGTGGGGTGGGGGAATTGATCACTTATGTGGGAAGGGAGGGTTAATCATTCGTGTGTGGGGGGGGGGGTAGATTGATCACCTGTATGGGAAGCGAATCATTAATTCTAACTGGTGTCTTAAGGAACGTTATTGTGTAAATGTTTAATATATAGTTCATTGGCAGCGAAATGGTTATAGAAATCTGTGCCCTGCCGATGTATATGATTGATCGCATGGCTTCCACGTAAGGGGGGATTGGTTGAATTGGTCATGTTAAAAGTGCGCAGGTTCCTGCGCTAGGGGGGATTGGTTGAATTGGTCATGTTAAAAGTGCGCAGGTTTCTGCGCTAGGGGGGATTGGTTGAATTGGTCATGTTAAAAGTGCGCAGGTTTCTGCGCTAGGGGGGATTGGTTGAATTGGTCATGTTAAAAGTGCGCAGGTTCCTGCGCTAGGGGGGATTGGTTGAATTGGTCATGTTAAAAGTGCGCAGGTTTCTGCGCTAGGGGGGATTGGTTGAATTGGTCATGTTAAAAGTGCGCAGGTTTCTGCGCTAGGGGGGATTGGTTGAATTGGTCATGTTAAAAGTGCGCAGGTTTCTGCGCTAGGGGGGATTGGTTGAATTGGTCATGTTAAAAGTGCGCAGGTTTCTGCGCTAGGGGGGATTGGTTGAATTGGTCATGTTAAATGTGGTCTGAGGTCTAATGTTGTGTGTGTGTCACTGTTATCAGACATCATGGGTTTGAGCTTTCCTCCTTCAGCACCGCGAGTAGCCCCGTTGACAAAGGCCGATTCGATCCTTTCGAGCAAGAAGAAGGCTTCACGCTTGGAGTACAGTGACTTCACCCCTCGCGTACAGTGACTTAACCCTGACTTACAACCTCTTGCGTACAGTGACTTCACCCCTTGCGTACGGTGACTTCACCCCTCGCGTACGGTGACTTAACCCTGACTTATAACCTCGTGCGTACAGTGACTTCACCCCTCGCGTACAGTGACTTAACCCTGACTTACAACCTCTTGCGTACAGTGACTTCACCCCTCGCGTACGGTGACTTAACCCTGACTTGTAACCTCGTGCGTACGGTGACTTAAATGTGACTTACAATCTCTTTGCCTACGGTGACATCTGTGACTTATACCCTCTTGCGTACGTTGACTTAACTGTGACTTATAACCTCTTGCGTACGGTGACTGACTTATTACCTCTTGCGTACGTTGACTTAACCGTGACTTATAACCTCTTACTTACGGTGACTTAACTGTGACTTATTACCTCTTGCGTACGTTGACTTAACTGTGACTTATACCCTCTTGCGTACGTTGACTTAACTGTGACTTATAACCTCTTGCGTACGGTGACTTAACTGTGACTTATTACCTCTTGCGTACGTTGACTTAACTGTGACTTATAACCTCTTGCGTACGGTGACTGACTTATTACCTCTTGCGTACGTTGACTTAACTGTGACTTATAACCTCTTGCGTACGGTGACTGACTTATTACCTCTTGCGTACGTTGACTTAACTGTGACTTATAACCTCTTGCGTACGGTGACTGACTTATTACCTCTTGCGTACGTTGACTTAACTGTGACTTATAACCTCTTGCGTACGGTGACTGACTTATTACCTCTTGCGTACGTTGACTTAACTGTGACTTATAACCTCTTGCGTACGGTGACTGACTTATTACCTCTTGCGTACGTTGACTTAACTGTGACTTATAACCTCTTGCGTACGGTGACTGACTTATTACCTCTTGCGTACGTTGACTTAACTGTGACTTATAACCTCTTGCGTACGGTGACTGACTTATTACCTCTTGCGTACGTTGACTTAACTGTGACTTATAACCTCTTGCGTACGGTGACTGACTTATTACCTCTTGCGTACGTTGACTTAACTGTGACTTATAACCTCTTGCGTACGGTGACTGACTTATTACCTCTTGCGTACGTTGACTTAACTGTGACTTATAACCTCTTGCGTACGGTGACTGACTTATTACCTCTTGCGTACGTTGACTTAACTGTGACTTATAACCTCTTGCGTACGGTGACTGACTTATTACCTCTTGCGTACGTTGACTTAACTGTGACTTATAACCTCTT
This sequence comes from Panulirus ornatus, assembly GCF_036320965.1. Lineage (NCBI taxonomy): Eukaryota > Metazoa > Arthropoda > Malacostraca > Decapoda > Palinuridae > Panulirus > Panulirus ornatus. The sequence goes on along the minus strand of NC_092247.1, from coordinate 3,783,247 downwards.
GCGTACGGTGACTGACTTATTACCTCTTGCGTACGTTGACTTAACTGTGACTTATAACCTCTTGCGTACGGTGACTGACTTATTACCTCTTGCGTACGTTGACTTAACTGTGACTTATAACCTCTTGCGTACGGTGACTGACTTATTACCTCTTGCGTACGTTGACTTAACTGTGACTTATAACCTCTTGCGTACGGTGACTGACTTATTACCTCTTGCGTACGTTGACTTAACTGTGACTTATAACCTCTTGCGTACGGTGACTGACTTATTACCTCTTGCGTACGTTGACTTAACTGTGACTTATAACCTCTTGCGTACGGTGACTGACTTATTACCTCTTGCGTACGTTGACTTAACTGTGACTTATAACCTCTTGCGTACGGTGACTGACTTATTACCTCTTGCGTACGTTGACTTAACTGTGACTTATAACCTCTTGCGTACGGTGACTGACTTATTACCTCTTGCGTACGTTGACTTAACTGTGACTTATAACCTCTTGCGTACGGTGACTGACTTATTACCTCTTGCGTACGTTGACTTAACTGTGACTTATAACCTCTTGCGTACGGTGACTGACTTATTACCTCTTGCGTACGTTGACTTAACTGTGACTTATAACCTCTTGCGTACGGTGACTGACTTATTACCTCTTGCGTACGTTGACTTAACTGTGACTTATAACCTCTTGCGTACGGTGACTGACTTATTACCTCTTGCGTACGTTGACTTAACTGTGACTTATAACCTCTTGCGTACGGTGACTGACTTATTACCTCTTGCGTACGTTGACTTAACTGTGACTTATAACCTCTTGCGTACGGTGACTGACTTATTACCTCTTGCGTACGTTGACTTAACTGTGACTTATACCCTCTTGCGTACGTTGACTTAACTGTGACTTATAACCTCTTGCGTACGGTGACTGACTTATTACCTCTTGCGTACGTTGACTTAACTGTGACTTATACCCTCTTGCGTACGTTGACTTAACTGTGACTTATAACCTCTTGCGTACGGTGACTGACTTATTACCTCTTGCGTACGTTGACTTAACTGTGACTTATAACCTCTTGCGTACGGTGACTGACTTATTACCTCTTGCGTACGTTGACTTAACTGTGACTTATAACCTCTTGCGTACGGTGACTGACTTATTACCTCTTGCGTACGTTGACTTAACTGTGACTTATACCCTCTTGCGTACGTTGACTTAACTGTGACTTATAACCTCTTGCGTACGGTGACTGACTTATTACCTCTTGCGTACGTTGACTTAACTGTGACTTATAACCTCTTGCGTACGGTGACTGACTTATTACCTCTTGCGTACGTTGACTTAACTGTGACTTATAACCTCTTGCGTACGGTGACTGACTTATTACCTCTTGCGTACGTTGACTTAACTGTGACTTATACCCTCTTGCGTACGTTGACTTAACTGTGACTTATAACCTCTTGCGTACGGTGACTGACTTATTACCTCTTGCGTACGTTGACTTAACTGTGACTTATAACCTCTTGCGTACGGTGACTTAACCCTGACTTACAACCTCTTGCGTACAGTGACTTCACCCCTCGCGTCCGGTGACTTAACCCTGACTTACAACCTCTTGCGTACAGTGACTTCACCCCTCGCGTACGGTGACTTAAATGTGACTTACAATCTCTTTGCCTACGGTGACATCTGTGACTTATACCCTCTTGCGTACGTTGACTTAACTGTGACTTATAACCTCTTGCGTACGGTGACTGACTTATTACCTCTTGCGTACGTTGACTTAACTGTGACTTATAACCTCTTGCGTACGGTGACTGACTTATTACCTCTTGCGTACGTTGACTTAACTGTGACTTATAACCTCTTGCGTACGGTGACTGACTTATTACCTCTTGCGTACGTTGACTCAACTGTGACTCTTTGCTTACGGTAACTTAACTGTGACTTGTAGCCTCTTTGCGTACGTTGACTTAACCGTGACTTATAACCTCTTGCGTACGGTGACTGACTTATTACCTCTTGCGTACGTTGACTTAACTGTGACTTATAACCTCTTGCGTACGGTGACTGACTTATTACCTCTTGCGTACGTTGACTTAACTGTGACTTATAACCTCTTGCGTACGGTGACTGACTTATTACCTCTTGCGTACGTTGACTTAACTGTGACTTATAACCTCTTGCGTACGGTGACTTAACCCTGACTTACAACCTCTTGCGTACAGTGACTTCACCCCTCGCGTACGGTGACTTAACCCTGACTTACCCTCCCCTCCCCTCCGCCTGCTGCTGTCGGAGTTGGGATATCAAGTTCTCTCTCTCTCTCTCTCTCTCTCTCTCTCTCTCTCTCTCTCTCTCTCTCTCTCTCTCTCTCTCTCTCTCTCTCTCTCTCTCTCTCTCTCTCTCTCTCTCTCTCAGTATCCTTCCTTCCTTAAGGCGTATATATATATTATATATATATATATATATATATAATATATATATATATATATTATATATTATATATATATATATATATATATGTATTACGGTGAGATGTATAGGTATGTATATGTGCGTGTGTGGAAGTGTATGTATTATACATGTGTATGTGGGTGGGTTGGGCCATTCTATATATATATATATAAATATATATATATATATATAATATATATATATATATATCATGTTGGTGAAATAATTACTCCTTTCTCGAAAGGCGTATATGATTAAGGCACATTATGACCTTCGGAGACGTGTGTCATTAACATGGCTTTTTTCCTAAGATATTTTTCTCTCTTTGTTTCAGGTACGTGTGTGTGTTTGTGTGTGTGTGTTCGTAGCCTGAGCTCACAGGACCTCGACGCTCCGGTAAGTTTGTGGTGTCGGAGTAAGTAGGGTGAGTGGGCCAGGCGGACGCCCCTCGTGAACACCTCCTGAAGGAGAGGCTGCCCTGACGAAGAGGTGACGTCCCCCTCAATAGAGGGAGAGAGGGTGTGGATGACCTTGGACCTCTTGGGTAAGGGCGACAAGCAGTGCATTGAAGGTGGGGTGGACTGCATACAGCAAACCGCCCTTCGTAGGGGTTAGATAGATAGATAGATAGATAGATAGATAGAGAGAGAGAGAGAGAGAGAGAGAGAGAGAGAGAGAGAGAGAGAGAGAGAGAGAGAGAGGACTTCGAAATGGATACAGGAAGAGCTCCACTGAGGCGGGGGGGATGGAGGGAGCTTTGTCGAGCTGGCCAGGGGATTCTCTCTCGCCTTCGGAATTACACTGGTTCCACTAATGTAACTGAAGCATTATTTTGATACGTTGGAGGCAGTCATCGTTATCGATGGTGACATAGTATTTAGAATTAAGAAACTATGGAAGGGTCTGTAGGTAAGGCGAGGTGTGTGTGTGTGTGTGTGTGTGTGCTAGGTGGTAGGGTATAAAACATACACAGACGTTCGTACACACGTATTTGCAGATGATGCCGACGTGGTGTTGGGTGATGGGTGTTGGGGGTCTGTGTTACTGCTGTTGTGGTGTTGGGGGTCTGTGTTACCGCCGCTGTGGTGCCGGTAGTAGCAACAGGGGCGGTGCGGTGTTGCCCGCGTTGAACTGTAATGCTTAGTTTGAGTTGCAAGCCCTTCCGTTGCAGTGTATTGCTTCCGGCCGTTGGCTCAATTGGCGGTTACGGAGGCGGGGGGGGAGAGGGGGGGAGGAAGGGTGGGTCATGCGTGAGCGGGCGTGTCACGCATGCGTCCATCCTTTGTGTGCGTGTGTGTGTGGGTTTTGCAAAGTTGCCTGTGTGTTATCCGGGTGTTTTATGGTGTGTTGATGTGCCGTGGTCTCTTGCACAAGCCAGCGCCCCGTAACCCCCCTTTCCCCCATTCCCACACACACACACACACAGCCCCATTTCCCTTCGTTACACCCCCCCCCACGATTGTTCCATGAAGTTGGGTTCTCTGTTTGTTGGTCCTGTTGGCAACAGACAGGTGGTGTGTGGTCGTGGGTTTTTTGTTTACCCTGGAGGGGGTTCCTTTGGCAACAAACGGAAGGTGGGGGAGGGAGGAGGCCTTCCTTGTTTGTTTGTCCTGCTGGGAGCAAACAGAAGGCTGGCCTTCCTGTTTGCTGGTCCTGTTGGCAACAAACAGAAGGGTAGCCTTCCTGTTTGCTGGTCCCGTTGGCAACTAACAGAAGTGTGGCCTTCCTGTTTGCTGGTCCCGTTGGCAACAAACAGAAGGGTAGCCTTCCTGTTTGCTGGTTCTGTTGGCAACAAACAGGAGGGTGGCCTTCCTGTTTGCTGGTCCTGTTGGCAACAGGCAGAAGGTGGCGTGTTGTCACAGTGGTTCCTGGTGGCTGTTGGGGATGGTGGTGGTGGTGGTGGTGGTGGAGGTGATTTTGGTGGTGGTGGTGGTGGTGGTGAGGTGACGGTGGCTGTGGTGGTGGTGGCGATGATGGGGACTTATGGGAGGGGGAAGAGGGGGAGGGGTGTCGCCCGCACCTGAGTAATGACTTCATCAGCAACAAGAGAGAGAGGGAGGGAGGCCCGTTGCCCTCCCTCTCCCACCCGTTGCCCGCCACACCGCCCACGCCACCTCCACCACCACCGCCATCCAGCCAGCCATCCCCCTCCACCACCCACGCCTTCTCTAACCGCGTGGCCTCGCCATCATGATGTCACATGCTGCTAGGACGTCAGCACCCCGCTGCTTCTCTCAGGACGTCAGCACCCGCTGCTTCTCTCTGGACGTCAGCACCCTGCTGCTTCTCTCAGGACGTCAGCACCCGCTGCTTCTCTCAAGACGTCAGCACCCGCTGCTTCTCTCAGGACGTCAGCACCCTGATGCTTCTCTCAGGACGTCAGCACCCGCTGCTTCTCTCAGGACGTCAGCACCCGCTGCTTCTCTCAGGACGTCAGCACCCTGCTGCTTCTCTCAGGATGTCAGCACCCTGCTGCTTCTCTCAGGATGTCAGCACCCGCTGCTTCTCTTAGGACGTCAGCACCCGCTGCTTCTCTCAGGACGTCAGCACCCGCTGCTTCTCTCAGGACGTCAGCACCCGCTGCTTCTCTCAGGACGTCAGCACCCGCTGATATATATATATATATATATATATATATATATATATATGACGGCGGGCGGGGAATGGTATTTCATGTGTGGCGGGGTGGCGACGGGAATCGATGAAGGCAGCAAGTATGAGTATGTACATCTGTATATATGGATATGTCTGTGTATGTATAAGTATGTATACATTGAAATGTGTAGGTATGTATATGTGCGTGTGTGGGCGTTTATGTGTATGCATGTGTATGTGGGTGGGTTGGGCCATTCTTTCGTCTGTTTCCTTGCGCTACCTCGCCAACGCGAGAGACTGCGATTTAGTATAATATATATATATATATATATATATATATATATATATATGTTTTTTTTTTCTTTTTTTCTTTATCAGTATTGCTGTACGTCAAAGGCTTCATGCGGGACGTGTGGCAATAAGCAGACGGTAGCCAGGTATGAATTCGTCAGCGAGATTGCTTGCTGGCATGATGATTGGTGTATATGAACTGCCAGGCGCACAACCATGTTAATTAGGCTCAATATAGTCGGATGTGAATGTCCAGACAGGATGTTTGGACAAATTTATTTTTCCTTTTTTGTCATCCCTCAATCATAATATTTGGGATGCGGATGCGTCGTGGTGTTGTTGGCAGGTACGAACGGAGTGTTGGTTTCTGATAGACTGCTTCCTGTAGCCAGAAATTATATATATATATATATATATATATATATATATATATATATATATATATATATATATATATATATAGTGTGAGGGAAGGGAGGAAGACCAAAGAGGAGATGGAAGAATGGGAAGAGCCTTTTAATTAAGTGTGGAGACCTGAATGTTCAAGAACGTGCGAGGTGTGCATGCGATAGAGTAAATTGGAGCGGGGTGATATACGGGGGGCGACGTGCTTTCCAGGGGATGAACCAAGGCAATTGGAGCGGTCAGAAGGAAGCATGGAACAGTGTGTAAAGCATGGCTGTGGATGGTAGGTAAGCTCTGTTTTGGTTGCATTGTACTTGACAGTTAAGAGTCGGGGTGTGAGCGAATAATGCCTTTGTTTTCCCCCCTGCCTCAAGGCGCCTCCTCGCTCAAGCGCGAAACGGCGATCAGGTATGAAAAAAAAGACGATGATTTTATTTTGCTCGAAGTTCATCCTCCTCTGTGCTACAGTATAGCATCTATTGCGCTTTCAGGTCTATGCCTCATCTATGGTTCTACTCCGCATTATCTCCCTCATCGGGGAGGGAGGGAGGGAGGGAGGGACGCTTGTTTGGCATAGAAGCGGAACCTACCAGTTACACTGCGTGTGGGTCGTTCCATAGAAGGGTCTTAATTACTGCAGACTATGCTGCCATTATCTCCGAAGTTTCACGTAGGAAATGGCCATTGTTTCCTTGTCTAATCATTGTGTCCTTGTTTGATCAGTTTCCTTGTTTGACCATTGTTTCCTTGTTTGAAATCTTCGGCGTTTCATTTAGAGTTGTATTCGCTGCTTCAGTAATGCAGATGCTATTCTCTGACTTCCTGGATGATTCCTGTAACGTATCCCTAAAATAAGGTAAGGTACAATTAGGGTAAGGCAAGTTATACGTAAGGTAACGTTAGTTATGATTAGGGTAAGTTATACACGTGCGGTAACGTAAGGTATGATTAGGGTAAGGTAAGTTTTATGTAAGGTAGAGGAAGTTAAGGTAGGTAAGTTTGAGGTAAGGTTAGGTACATTATACGTTAAGGTACAGCAAGGTAAGCTCTACGTAAGGTAAGGTGAGGTGAGGTAAACATGAGACGGTGGATGCCTATTATGTGAGGTGTGGTGGACGAGGACGAAGAGTGAGGTGTGGTGGGTCGGGAGAAAAGAGTCTGGCTGGACTGGGTTGGTGTGGTGTGTCGGGACGCAGAGTCTAGTGGGCTGGTGCGTCGGGACATACTCTGGCTGGGCTGGTGGGTGGGTCGTGGACACAGAGTCTGGCTGGACTAGTGGGTGGGTCGTGGACACAGAGTCTGGCTGGACTAGTGGGTGGGTCGGGACACAGTCTGGCTGGACTAGTGGGTGGGTCGGGACACAGTCTGGCTGGACTAGTGGGTGGGTCGTGGACACAGAGTCTGGCTGGACTACTGGGTGGGTCGGGGACACTGAGTCTGGCTGGGACGGTTGGGACGAGGACTGAGCGCGGGCGTTTACCATGCGACAGGGAGACCGATGCGTGGGGTCAGTGGCAATCACGGGGAGGAAGGTGGAAGGTCTTCTCCCCCTCCCAAACCCGAGCTTTGGGAGGGGGAGAAGACCTTCCTCCCAACACTGGGGTTTATTGGGCCTCCCAGCACCCGTAACTGGGCTTCCCAGCAACCTGGATTGGGCCACCCAGCACCCCGAGATTGAGCCACCCAACGCCCTGAATTGGGCCTCCTTATCTACGTATGATTGTCCCTCAGTGTCCTGCTGTTTGCTTCTAAGGGCTACCTCATCTACCTTACTAGTTCTTTGAGCGAGGCGCAAGCTACACGAGTTGCTCTTTAAGCGAAGCGCAAGCTACACTCCTTGTTTTTAAGCAAGGAGCAAGCTACACTACTTGTTCATTAAGCGAGGCGCAAGCTGCAGCAGTTGCTCCTTTAGCGAGGCGCAAGCTACACTACTTATTTTTAATCGAGGCGAAGGCTACACTACTTGTTCATTAAGCGAGGCGCAAGCTACGCTACTTGTTTATAAAGCAAGGCGTAAGCTACGCTTTATATTCTTTAAGCGAGGCGCGAGCTACACTAGTTGTTCTTTAAGCGAGGCGCAAGCTACACTACTTGTTCATTAAGCGAGGCGCAAGCTACACTACTTGTTCATTAAGCGAGGCGCAAGCTACACTACTTGTTCATTAAGCGAGGCGCAAGCTACACTACTTGTTCATTAAGCGAGGCGCAAGCTACACTACTTGTTCATTAAGCGAGGCGCAAGCTACACTACTTGTTCATTAAGCGAGGCGCAAGCTACACTACTTGTTCATTAAGCGAGGCGCAAGCTACACTACTTGTTCATTAAGCGAGGCGCAAGCTACACTACTTATTTTTAATCGAGGCGAAGGCTACACTACTTGTTCATTAAGCGAGGCGCAAGCTACACTACTTGTTCATTAAGCGAGGCGCAAGCTACACTACTTGTTCATTAAGCGAGGCGCAAGCTACACTACTTGTTCATTAAGCGAGGCGCAAGCTACACTACTTGTTCATTAAGCGAGGCGCAAGCTACACTACTTGTTCATTAAGCGAGGCGCAAGCTACACTACTTGTTCATTAAGCGAGGCGCAAGCTACACTACTTGTTCATTAAGCGAGGCGCAAGCTACACTACTTGTTCATTAAGCGAGGCGCAAGCTACACTACTTGTTCATTAAGCGAGGCGCAAGCTACACTACTTGTTCATTAAGCGAGGCGCAAGCTACACTACTTGTTCATTAAGCGAGGCGCAAGCTACACTACTTGTTCATTAAGCGAGGCGCAAGCTACACTACTTGTTCATTAAGCGAGGCGCAAGCTACACTACTTGTTCATTAAGCGAGGCGCAAGCTACACTACTTGTTCATTAAGCGAGGCGCAAGCTACACTACTTATTTTTAATCGAGGCGAAGGCTACACTACTTGTTCATTAAGCGAGGCGCAAGCTACACTACTTGTTCATTAAGCGAGGCGCAAGCTACACTACTTGTTCATTAAGCGAGGCGCAAGCTACACTACTTGTTCATTAAGCGAGGCGCAAGCTACACTACTTGTTCATTAAGCGAGGCGCAAGCTACACTACTTGTTCATTAAGCGAGGCGCAAGCTACACTACTTGTTCATTAAGCGAGGCGCAAGCTACACTACTTGTTCATTAAGCGAGGCGCAAGCTACACTACTTGTTCATTAAGCGAGGCGCAAGCTACACTACTTGTTCATTAAGCGAGGCGCAAGCTACACTACTTGTTCATTAAGCGAGGCGCAAGCTACACTACTTGTTCATTAAGCGAGGCGCAAGCTACACTACTTGTTCATTAAGCGAGGCGCAAGCTACACTACTTGTTCATTAAGCGAGGCGCAAGCTACACTACTTGTTCATTAAGCGAGGCGCAAGCTACACTACTTATTTTTAATCGAGGCGAAGGCTACACTACTTGTTCATTAAGCGAGGCGCAAGCTACACTACTTATTTTTAATCGAGGCGAAGGCTACACTACTTGTTCATTAAGCGAGGCGCAAGCTACACTACTTGTTCATTAAGCGAGGCGCAAGCTACACTACTTGTTCATTAAGCGAGGCGCAAGCTACACTACTTGTTCATTAAGCGAGGCGCAAGCTACACTACTTGTTCATTAAGCGAGGCGCAAGCTACACTACTTGTTCATTAAGCGAGGCGCAAGCTACACTACTTGTTCATTAAGCGAGGCGCAAGCTACACTACTTATTTTTAATCGAGGCGAAGGCTACACTACTTGTTCATTAAGCGAGGCGCAAGCTACACTACTTGTTCATTAAGCGAGGCGCAAGCTACACTACTTGTTCATTAAGCGAGGCGCAAGCTACACTACTTGTTCATTAAGCGAGGCGCAAGCTACACTACTTGTTCATTAAGCGAGGCGCAAGCTACACTACTTGTTCATTAAGCGAGGCGCAAGCTACACTACTTGTTCATTAAGCGAGGCGCAAGCTACACTACTTGTTCATTAAGCGAGGCGCAAGCTACACTACTTGTTCATTAAGCGAGGCGCAAGCTACACTACTTGTTCATTAAGCGAGGCGCAAGCTACACTACTTGTTCATTAAGCGAGGCGCAAGCTACACTACTTGTTCATTAAGCGAGGCGCAAGCTACACTACTTGTTCATTAAGCGAGGCGCAAGCTACACTACTTATTTTTAATCGAGGCGAAGGCTACACTACTTGTTCATTAAGCGAGGCGCAAGCTACACTACTTGTTCATTAAGCGAGGCGCAAGCTACACTACTTGTTCATTAAGCGAGGCGCAAGCTACACTACTTGTTCATTAAGCGAGGCGCAAGCTACACTACTTGTTCATTAAGCGAGGCGCAAGCTACACTACTTGTTCATTAAGCGAGGCGCAAGCTACACTACTTGTTCATTAAGCGAGGCGCAAGCTACACTACTTGTTCATTAAGCGAGGCGCAAGCTACACTACTTGTTCATTAAGCGAGGCGCAAGCTACACTACTTGTTCATTAAGCGAGGCGCAAGCTACACTACTTGTTCATTAAGCGAGGCGCAAGCTACACTACTTGTTCATTAAGCGAGGCGCAAGCTACACTACTTGTTCATTAAGCGAGGCGCAAGCTACACTACTTGTTCATTAAGCGAGGCGCAAGCTACACTACTTGTTCATTAAGCGAGGCGCAAGCTACACTACTTGTTCATTAAGCGAGGCGCAAGCTACACTACTTGTTCATTAAGCGAGGCGCAAGCTACACTACTTGTTCATTAAGCGAGGCGCAAGCTACACTACTTGTTCATTAAGCGAGGCGCAAGCTACACTACTTGTTCATTAAGCGAGGCGCAAGCTACACTACTTGTTCATTAAGCGAGGCGCAAGCTACACTACTTGTTCATTAAGCGAGGCGCAAGCTACACTACTTGTTCATTAAGCGAGGCGCAAGCTACACTACTTGTTCATTAAGCGAGGCGCAAGCTACACTACTTGTTCATTAAGCGAGGCGCAAGCTACACTACTTGTTCATTAAGCGAGGCGCAAGCTACACTACTTGTTCATTAAGCGAGGCGCAAGCTACACTACTTGTTCATTAAGCGAGGCGCAAGCTACACTACTTGTTCATTAAGCGAGGCGCAAGCTACACTACTTATTTTTAGGTCTCCGTGCCATCCGTGTTCTACGCGACGCTTGTTTCGATACACCCCACCACTTCGCCTACTGCGTTCGTCCTGACTCGTCGTTCTTTCTGTTTTGCCATTTCAGCTATGAATTGGAGCGATGTTTTTTAACTCGTTCTCTACCCCCTTTTTTTTACCCATGTTCGCTCCCGTCGCTCCGCTGGGTCCAGCCTGGAAATGGTGTCGGCGTGGCTGTTGCCACTGCTTTCCACACACACACACACACACACACACACACACACACACACAGGAGGAAAGGGGAGGGAAGGAAGGAAGGAGGGA
>NC_092247.1:3764560-3769560 GCF_036320965.1 Panulirus ornatus | reverse complement strand
GGGATTGTGTCCCTAAATTATGGCCCGGGAGTAGCGGAGGAAGCGGAGTTCTGTGTTTCGTGGTTGAACAGGCCCCTTGTACCACGCTGCTCTACCTTGCTGCATTACAGGTACCTGCGTGTACCTTACGATGGTTTGGGAGGTCTTCTACCCCCACACAGCTGTACCCTGTTACCTTACCTGACATATACTTTATGATGGTTTAGTCTGGCTGTTAAAGGGTGTGTCTTGTAAGCATTTGGTAACCTACTGAACCATGGCTTCATACACCTTATAGACACTTATCCGAAGAGTTCATCAATATCTCCACTGACTGGTTCATTATCTTGTCTCTGCCTGCAGGTGGCGAGTTGAAAAATATCCTTCTCCAGTTTTTTCCACCCTTTTCGTATCGTATTAATAGTACGATTGGATTGTAATGGTCTTCCATATCTTTCGTGCCGTTAAAGAAACCTATTTTCAGTGTAGATAAGGAACTATTTCAGCCCTAGGTTCCATATGTATATATCACCACATATCTCAGACACCATTGTGCAGTCGAGGGTGTTGTCCGACCAGACTCAAGGGCGTGGCCTGACCACATTCAGTCGTTCCTTGTAATTTTAACATTTTTGACCGAGTCACTGCGGTGTGTGAGTAACTGTTGCTTCACGATGTAGCGCGACGGCGTCTTCCGCCTTGAAGGGGTAATTTCAGAACGTATATCGTATCGTAGTGTGGAGGGTACCACAGTGCTGTACAGACCTGGATTTATCGCCGGCTTCTTCCCTCTCTCTCTCTCTCGTCTTGAAGGTGAAGAGAATCCAGCCTGGCGCGCCCCCCTTTTTTTTTTTCCCGCCTCCTTTGAAGAGGCGTCGGTTGCTTTGCCGTGTTCGCTGACAGTGAGATTCACTAGATTTAATTGGCCCCCGAGATTTTGCATCTCTCTCTCTCTCTCTCTCTCTCTCTCTCTCTCTCTCTCTCTCTCTCTCTCTCTCTCTCTCTCTCTCTCTCTCTCTCTCTCCCACACACACGTTTGATGTGTTGCATTTTCAGCGCCTGCTGTGTGTGTCGTGTTGTTACATACCCCCTACCCTCCTCCTCCTCCTCCTCCTTCCTCCCATGTAAGACTTTGAGTTCTACAACGACTCGCCGGTACGTTCTTGCTGGATGGGTCATTACATTTATATTGTCCTTCATTACCTCTGTCCTGTGGGCTGCGCCAGGGAGCATTGAACACGAGGGACTCAGTCGAGGAAGGCGCAGAGTGATTCGCTGACTGCCACCATGTATATCACCTCAGGGGCTTGGTTGTTTTGTGTTGCCATGCCTTCCTTGTCGCTGTTCGAGGCTCGGCTGCTATATACTCTTTGTGTTGTCGTGGTTGTGTTGCCGTCCGGCGCCAGGCCTGAGTTTCATATAGGACTGCTACACCCTCGATGTGTTGCCGTGGTTGCGTTGCCGTCGCCCACTAAGTTCCCCCGTCAACGTCCGTCGGCTTTTAAGTTGCTTCTGTGTCGGTTCTTCCAGTACACACACACACACACACACACACGCAGACACATTCCTCCCGCGTGTGTGTGTGTGTGTGTGTGTGTGTGTGTGTGTGTGTGTGTGTGTGTGATTGTGTGTGTGTGTATGTGTGTGCGCTCGAGCTTGCCTTTGTATATACACAAAGCACCCGAGAATTTTGTCTGGTAAAGCTTCTCTCTCTCTCTCTCTCTCTCTCTCTCTCTCTCTCTCTCTCTCTCTCTCTCTCTCTCTCTCTCTCTCTCTTTTATTCACATTCCAATTCCAAGGATACCTTGCCCCCTCATCTTGGGCAAAATTGTGGTGCCATGTTGCCCCCCACCCGCCGCCCAAGACCTTCGCTATGCATTGCCCATCACGCCACAGTGAATTCGTTTGATAGAAAAATAGAAGAGAGGGAGGAAAAAAAAATTATATATCCATCACGGGTCGTTGGCTCAGAAAATTTCCCAAAGCCACGTTCTGCACGATTAAGCATCTATTGCGGACATGGCCGAGAGGTGGGGGTGGGTGGTTGTGTTGGGGGTTGTGTGGGGTTTCTTGGGGGGGAAGAGGGGGTCTCTTGGCCGAGAGGTGGGGGTGGGTGGTTGTGTTGGGGTTTGTGTGGGGTTTCTTGGGGGGGAAGAGGGGTCTCTTGGCCGAGAGGTGGGGGTGGGTGGTTGGGTTGGGGGTTGTGTGGGGTTTCTTGGGGGGGAAGAGGGGTCTCTTGGCCGAGAGGTGGGGGTGGGTGGTTGTGTTGGGGTTTGTGTGGGGTTTCTTAGGGGGGAAGAGGGGGGTCTCTTGGCCGAGAGGTGGGGGTTGGGTGGTTGTGTTGGGGTTTGTGTGGGGTTTCTTGGGGGGGAAGAGGGGGGTCTCTTGGCCGAGAGGTGGGGGTTGGGTGGTTGTGTTGGGGTTGTGTGGGGTTTCTTGGGGGGGAAGAGGGGTCTCTCTTGGCCGAGAGGTGGGGGTGGATGGTTGTGTTGGGGTTTGTTGGGGGGAGGGAGGGAGGAAGCTGCTGCTATGGCTGGAGGAGGAGGAGGAGAGGAGTTGGGGAGGAGGGAGGGAAGGGGTGGAGGGTTCTGGACCTGATGAACGATGGCTAAATGGGGATGGGGGGGGTGATTAGGGGGTTCGGGGCTGGAGGAAGGAGGAGGGGGGTTAGGGGGTGTGGGGTTGGAGAAAGGGGTTGGGGGGTTGATATCAGGGGGTGGGAACGTCCGGCGAGAGCTTGGGTTTCAGCAGCAGGAGGGAGGGAGGGAGGGAGGGAGATTTGGTGGAGGAGAGGAGGAGGAGACCCGACAGAGACGCGCGGGGGGGAGGGATGAGACTTGGCCCCACCCCCCAGGATGGAAGGGGTTTCTCTCCTCCCTCCCCAGGGGTTCGAGATACGAGACTCGGCCGTGGACGGGAAGGAAGGGATCTCGGCCGTGGGGTTTGGAGAGAGAGAGAGAGAGAGAGAGAGAGAGAGAGAGAGAGAGAGAGAGAGAGAGAGAGAGAGAGAGGAGATTGGGCGGAAGGTTAGGTGAGGAGGGAGCCCGAGTGGGGAAAGATGGGAGAGATTGGACCCATTCAGGGATGGAGTTCCGATCAAGGCCAAAAACCTGTCCCCCGCCTTCCCTCCCTCCTGCTCTCTCTCTCTCTCTCTCTCTCTCTCTCTCTCTCTCTCCCTCTCCCTCTCCCTCTCCCTCTCCCTCTCCCTCCCTCCCTCCCTCTCTCCTCCCCTCCCTCCCTCCCCCCCCCTCCCTCCATCCTTCTACTTTCCCTCATTTTTACCTCACAATCCAGGTAGCTCTGTTCTAGATTGCCACAAACGCGGTCACCTACAGCATCTAACAGCTTGGTAGGCCGAAATACACCAGCATGACTGGTCTAGAGACTCAGAGTTTTATACAAGATTCCCTCGCACACAGATATGTCTCCGCGAGCATTATAAAGTGAATGGTATAGCCACACTTCCACTTGATAGCGAGGGTGTTGAGAAAAACATTAGGTTGTCGCTAAGAAGTCTTAGATTGTGCTTATGAAGGGGTTCCACACACCTCTTTAAGAGGAGATAGAAGAGGATCAGCTGAGACGTGTAATAAGGAAGCATCAGATCCATTGTCCATGGTAGTGAAATGTGTCAATACAACATGTGTATGGGGGAAAGCTAACAAGGTCATCGGATTACAGGATGATGATGATTTGGTTGTTAGAGGTGGTGTTGTTAGCTGTAGGCACAGTTGGCGTGTCTGGAGACGTCATCAGCTCGTCGGAAACTTAACAAGGTCATCAGATTACAGGATGATGATGTGGTTGTTAGAGGTGGTGTTGTTAGCTGTAGGCGCAGTTGGCGTGTCTGGAGATGCCCATCGCCCGAGCTGTGAAAGACGTAGCCAGGTATGTGGACACTTAGAGTGAAGCACTTTACGTCTCTTTGGAAAAAATTAGATCCTTCTTTTTTTTCTTTTAGGACTGAATTGTAGGTAATGATATCGCTGATGATCACAGTTACCTTACCTTACCCTTGCCTTACGTTACCTTACCTTACCTTACCTTATCTTACCTTACCTTACCTTACCTTATCTTATCTTACCCTTACCTTACCTTACCTTACCTTGCCCTTATCTTACCCTTACCTTACCCTTATCTTACCCTTACCTTACCTTATCTTACTTTACCTTACCTTACCTTACCTTATCTTATCTTACCCTTACCTTACCTTACCTTTACCTTAAACTTTATATCTTACGTTACCATAACCTTTGGGACATGAAAATCCAGCAGCAGCCTTACCTTAAACTTTCCCCTTTTTACCATCTCGCGTCACCTTAACCCTTATGATAAACTGCTGAATTTACCAACTAATATTACCTTCCCACTACGCTTCGTCCGCCTCCATTCCATCACAACACCGTGGAACTCTGTCGCTCCAAAGGCCATCTGGAAATCTGTGTTGTAGCAAGGGCAGTAATGCTTTGTCTGTACCTGTGTGTGTGTGTGTGTGTGTGTGTGTGTCTCTCTCTCTCTCTCGCTGGAACATTGTCGCCACAATTACGAGACCTGTAAGAGACGAAGGTGTTTGTTTGTCTAACTCGTGTGTGTTTGCCTCGATTATTGTACCTTCCAAAGGGTTGTTAGGATCGTGATTGGCCTGATGACGTGGTTGGGAGAACTAGATGGTCTTGTTGGTGCCCAGACCGTATTTGTTATATATATATATATATATATATATATATATATATATATATATATATATATATATATATATATGTTGGAGGCTACAGTCACGGACATCAAGGCCGGGGCTTCATTGAAGAGAGAGAGAGAGAGAGAGAGAGAGAGAGAGAGAGAGAGAGAGAGAGATAAGGGGGAGGGGAGGATAAATAAGGCATCGACACCTTCAGGGAGGAACGAGTCGTTGGCACAAGAGGATTTAGCCAGTCGGTAGGAAGGTAGGAGGATCGGGTGCCTTGAGGCGAAGAGGGGAAGTGTATCAATGACTTGTGGATGAAAGAAGGAGACGGCATTCA
>NC_092247.1:3669560-3759560 GCF_036320965.1 Panulirus ornatus | reverse complement strand
GTGATGGCAAACTTTACCTTACCCACATGCAAACGAGTTTGCGTAGCCCTCTCTTTCTCTCTGGCTACATGTCATCATCTACCTGATGTTATGGCTGTCCACCCAACGCCCTCCTGTAAGGACGGTATCGTATTGGCTCACGAACCTCGCTCATGGAAACGGTTTCTGATATTTGCGATAGACGTAGGGTGGAAGCCCCTCCTCTCCCCCAAGGCCCTTGGCTCCGAGGTCAAAGCTTTTTTTAGAAAGTCACGAAGTCGAAGACCAAGCTTTTTAGAAAGTCGCGAAGCTGAAAACCAAGCTTTTGAAAGGTCACTAATCATAAGACGAAGCGTTTGGAAAGTCACGAAGCTGAAGCTTTTCAGAAAGTCCCGAAGACCAAGCTTTTGGAAAGTCACAAAGTCGGAGAAAAGAGCTTCTGGAAAATCAAGAAGCCGAAGACGAAGCTTCTGGAAAGTCACGAACTTGAAGGCCAAGCTTTTTGGAAAATCACGAAGCCGAAGACGAAGCTTCTGGAAAATTACGAAGCCGAAGACGAAGCTTCTGCAAAGTCACGAACTTGAAGACCAAGCATTTTGGAAAGTCACGAAGCCGAAGACAAAGCTTCTGGAAAATTACGAAGCCGAAGACGAAGCTTCTGCAAAGTCACGAAGCCGAAGACAAAGCTTCTGGAAAATTACGAAGCCGAAGACGAAGCTTCTGGGAAGTCACGAAGCCGAAGACGAAGCTTCTGCAAAGTCACGAAGCCGAAGACAAAGCTTCTGGAAAGTCACGAACTTGAAGACCAAGCATTTTGGAAAGTCACGAAGCCGAAGACGAAGCTTTTGGAAAGTTACGAAGCCACTTCCACTCCCCTCCTCACCCCACCCGTAAGCCGGCTGTGTCCCCTCTGCTTGTTTGACCTTCGTGTGATACACATGACCTCAAGTTATGGCTGATGATGAGTGAGTGGTTCGCCCGTCTCGTGAGGTCCGCTAATCCCCCTTGAATTGCTGGACCTGCCTCAGTGGCGGAACATCCCCTTTCAACAACAAAGTGGAGGAGGGGGGGAGATGAAACTACACCAGTCATTATGTAATGGAGTGGAATTGCCGGCGGCAAGCCACCTCTGCTAACATTGTTATTGTTGAGCTCAGCACTGTGAAAGCCAACACA
Organism: Panulirus ornatus; assembly: GCF_036320965.1. Lineage (NCBI taxonomy): Eukaryota > Metazoa > Arthropoda > Malacostraca > Decapoda > Palinuridae > Panulirus > Panulirus ornatus. The sequence continues at coordinate 3,758,405 of NC_092247.1, read as the reverse complement.
CAAACGACTGGGGTTATTTAGAATAAGGGTGGAAGTGGTGTTTGCATTGTTCACTTAGCCACCGCTCGCCTCCGGAACTTGGAAGCCCCTTAAGTTCAAAATTTAAAGAGTAAAACTATCCAGGATAGTCTGAGGTGTGTGGGTGAAGTCGGTGCCATAGAGCGTTTATGTAGTGTCATTATGAAGCATTGCCACTGGCTGATGTCTACACCGACCCACGAAGCCTTATAACTTCATGGATTTGTTGGGAATATTCCCATGGCCCCCTTTTATGGGGGGGGGGTTCTTTTTATCTTGGAGGCTGCGTGCGCCCCATGCGGAAGCAGGGTGATTGTTGACTCCTTTGAAGCGAGGTTCTGAACTCATCTCCGTCCTCTGACGGTAGAGCTTTAGGATGTAATCACTTGCAGCCGGAGTCCGGTAACACTCTCCGGGGCCCGTTTCCTCGCACTAATGCCGCGTAACGATAGTTTGGGGATGTGCACACAGGCCACAGACACCCAAGATTTTACTTGATCTGCGATCGGGAAGTTGAAATGTTGCGTCAGCCTGGGCCAGATCCCTCCGCTACTTAAAACTCTTTATGACGAAAAGCATTTAAGTTTGCGTTAATGAACTTAAAACTCGACTGGCAAGAGGGTGTAAGTACAGACCCTTTGAGGACAAACTTTTTGGAATAATTTCTGGGGAAACGAGAGGGGGCGAAAGACGTCTGGATCCTGGATCAGTAAAACTGAATTACTTACCTCCCAGCAGGCACGAACTATTTTTGAGTCTCAAAGCCTCAAATATTCTCCAGATAAATTGCGTTTGTAAGTTGGAAGGTGAACTCGTGTACATGGTTTCACCTCCAACTTGCATGCGGTTTATCTAAAGAATATTTAGAGGTTTGAGACTCGGAAATGTGTGTTGGATCGAAGGCAAGGAATTTAGTAGTTTCTCTGGTCCTTTATGCTGATCCTTTTCGTTCCTCTGATCCTTCAGAAATTATACCCAGATTGGGTTCCCTCGTGACCTGTACGCAGAAGATCGTATTGAGTTCGATAGTGTTGAGTTCGAAGGCCAGTAACCGAAGGTGGTTGAGGCTCGCGTCTCTCCTTTTTGACCCTGAAACGAAGAGGAAAAAGGCGGGAAGACCTGCGAGATCTCCTCGGAGGGGCAGCGGGTCGTCGTCTCCCCTTCGCCGCCAGCGAGCGAGCGACCGACCGACCGACAGACCAGTAGGTCCATATTGTGGAAATAACATGGCGGCCAGTTACAAAAGTGTGCGCCGTGCAATTACTGTGGCTCCCCTCACGTCATGACCCTCCCTTCTTCCCCCGCGCCTCTCTCTCTCTCTCTCTCTCTCTCTCTCTCTCTCTCTCTCTCTCTCTCTCTCTCTCTCTCTCAGATCGGGAACCTGACGACGCCATCCTGGGTTGGTGGGAATTAATTCTTTTAGCCCCCCCATGCGTGACCCGGCGCGCGCCACACGCGCCTTCACGGGTTGTTGGAAGGTGGTTGGTGATGATGTAGCCCCGCTTGACACAGACAGGAACCCTGTATCCTTCGCACGGCCTCGGCTGTTGTGGGAGAGTGATTCGAGAGAGCTCGGAGTGCCCTCTGGGTTTTTTTGGGGGGGCCTTCGAAGTCTTCCCCCTTAAAGACTTAGCGTTGTGTGTTTGGTCGTATTTTCGTTTTGCTGGCTGAAAACTGGTCCTCTCTTCTTCTTCACCTTGGGGTTTACAGAGCCGAGCCTAGTGACATGTCAGAGACCCTCCAGCTCCCAAAAGGCCTCCCAGGGCATATCTGATATACGAACACGAGTCGCAGTTTGAAATCCTCCCTGGTAGACGGTACCTCAATAAGTATGGAAATTCAAAAGCGTATCAGACTATTCGGGCTGTGGTGGATACGTAGATCCGTGGGTCGCGGTTTCCAGTTCGACAAACGTTTCCAGCTCAGCAGTTTACGCTCGCCCTGAGGTCTGGGGACACCAGACCCTTGCAGGTCTACGTCAGGTATATGCCTAAAGAAAACACAAGCGAGACATAAAGCAAGTTCGCCATTGGGCCACATGGTTTTAGAATTTTCATAGTGGTGTAAAGTTTCAACTATTCTCTTCTCGGGGATGGTGAAGAAATAAGAAATGGAGTACTGAAGACAGAACAGACACAGTCTGTCTGTGTGTTGTTTAAGTAGGTAACACACACACACACACACACACACACACACACACACACACACACACATATATGTGTGTGTTCGCCTATGTATTCAGCACATAGTCACAAGCATAGTATAGTATATGAGAGCATTTGGAATGGAGGAAAAGCGTAGGAAGCAGAACAGAACCCTGTGGAACACCCGCTCATGGCGGAGAAAGAAGAGTCGTGTTGTAATTAGCCTGCATGTTGATTCGTGCATTAATTACCCAACTTGTTCGCTCAAGCCGTAATGACCGTGCTTGTTGGCCGGTGCAGTAATCAGCGTGGATACACCAGTCGATTTCTCTTTTAAGGGCGTGCACAATGCATTTCTCCATAACCAGCAGTTAGTGGTGCAGCGAGTTGAGTGTTAATGGCGCATGACGCCAGCATTGGGTGGGGACCAGCTCTCGAGACACGCCAATATCCTGTAGTCACGGAACATGTGACCAGCCACGCCGGTATGTACAACCCTTTCCTTCCCCAATATCTACTCGCTAGCCTTCCTGAGCGACGGAACGAGATCATAGGCCACGCCAAGGAGGGAGAAGACCTCCCAAACCATCGTAAGGTATACGTAAGGTAAGGTAACAGGGTACAGCTGTAGGAGGTAGAAGACCTCCCAAACTATCGTAAGGTATACGTAAGTTAAGGTAACAGGGTACAGCTGTAGGAGGTAGAAGACCTCCCAAACCATCGTAAGGTATACGTAAGGTAAGGCAACAGGGTCCATAATGTGTGGGGGTAGAAGCCCTTTTAAGGTGTGGTCTCTTCGGTTATGTGCATGTAGGCCCGTAGGGGCTTCTTGCGTAAGGAGACATTCCCATTGCCTCGACCCGTTCTAGAGGCATGGAGCCAGTGCATATTGCATTCCCGACCTAACGCTGGAAATTGAATTTACGTTCGAGGAGAAGCCTTGAGGTATCAGGACAGATGGAGCTTTTAGGACCTCTGTAAGGGGGTTAGATTCTTGTTCAGGTCGAACCTTTTGTAACTCTTGAGGAACTCAATGGAGCCTTATGTCATTGGGAGCCTGGAATACTATTGCTGGAAATTGACTTACTAGGTGGTCACTTATGGTTTTTGAGGACGAAAGAAGACAATCCCGTGGCCCCTTGGGGTCACAGACAAGCCTTGCAATCAGTGCATTATTGAGGTCTTGATCAGTTGTGGTGTTGTCTTTGAGAATCATCTACCACAGCAGCCTTGTTTAGGCCTTGGTTGCTGGATTTGGTCGTTGGTCGGCCATGCTGTTGGAGGCCACATCCCTTCTGCCCACGTTGTTGTTGAATAGGCTCTGAAAGCCTTAGACAAACACAGCAAAAAAAGGAGAAAAAACAGGTCTTGAACAAATACAAGCGATGAAAAGGCTTTTAAATTGATGCGAGAGAGAGTTTTGAATAAATCCGGCTGAAAGATAACCCACCAGAGGTCTGGACAGCCCCAGCATTCGGAGAAGTCGTCGCATTCATAGTCAGACTCGCCATGAAAAAGAAACTGGTAGAATTATTACCTCCAGAGGGGAGGGATGGAGGAGAACATGAACAAACCAGTTTATGCCACCGATCCATCAGACCGGCGACGACCTCACAGGATTGGGACTAACTCTCACGTTCCTTTTTCTCTTCCAGTTGTCCGTATGTGAATAACTTACGTTAGTGTAAATGGGCCGGAGGGTTGAGGAGTTTGAGTTTTCATAATGGTTCCTTCAAGGATGATCTGCTGTGATCGGATGATGGATAGCTTAATCTCAGACACCTCTGCTGGAAGTGACAGAGTCTCCTGGAAACGCATCCCAGAGGCATCTACTGGAATATACAAAGGTTTCAGGACACCTTCCCTAGACGCATCTACTGGAATAGACAAGAGGTTCATGGAAACCTTCCTCAGACACTTGCTGCAGTAGACAGAGGTTCATGGAAGCCTTTCCCAGACGCACCTGCTGGAATGAACAGAGGCCCCCCTGGAAACCTTTCAAAGACGCAACTGGGATGGATAGAGACTCCTTGAAACCTTTCCCAGACGCACCAACTGGAATGGACTTAGGTAGGCTTCCTGGAAACCTTTCCCACCGGATCAGTGAAATTGTTAAAGAAGAAACGTACCCGACCAGCTGTATCAAAGTGGACGTGGCAGAATACAGACTGCAAACCTTCTGTTTATCCGACAGCTCAACTGTCCGATGTGGATGGGTAGTTGACGTCCCCCAGGGAACCTGTAGTCGTTGCACTAGATAAACCTGGATAACCCATCCGTCCCACACCTCTGAATGTAAATGAGACTCGGGGAAAGCCGCCTTCCCTCCTCCTACAAACCACGAGCTGGCGCCTTTTCCGTGAGGTGAATAAGACGGAGCGCGCTGGAATAAGGTGCTTCTTGCCCTGGAGCAGCCAGCTGCCCTCCTGTGGTTCTTTACGATCAATAAAGGTCGCTAAGGGCTGGTGTCAGGTGAATTTGTCAGCTGCACAAGCGCGCCCAATGTGTCCAGTAATCACTGGCATATCGGATTTATAAGTGAGCCGGGCCTTAATAAGTGCCGAATTGTGGATTTATAAGAGTATCGGGTTTACGGTTTCCGATATTCGTTTTACGTCGCTTGAGGTGTGTGTGTGTGTATGTGTGTGTGTGTGTGTGTGTGTGTGCATTGGGGTTAGGGGGTGTTGGGTGGGTTTTGGGTCGGCTGCCCTGCAGTCAGGTGGAGTGGGCGAGGTTAGGGGGTGTTGGGTGGGTTTTGGGTCGGCTGCCCTGCAGTCAGGTGGAGTGGGCGAGGAGGAGGAGGAGGGAGTTTAGAATGTGGTGCGAGGCGGTGTTTGCTTGTGTTGCTATTGTGGTAGTGGATGGTCACTTTGAGGATGTGTGTTGACGGAGTGGAAGGGATGGCCAGTGTCCAGTTGATTGCCCCTCGGTCTTGTTTGTGTTGAGATTCCACTGGTGTGGCGCGGTCTTGTGAGGGAAGGAGGGTGGAGTGGGGTAGGTGGGTGTTGGTGCAGACCCATGCACGTGGTGATTGGGCCTTATACACAGGGTCGGCATCAGTGTTGGTGTGGGTTCGAGCGTGTAGTGTCAAGAGGGAGAGGGTGTAGAGCGGTTAGCGTTCACGGGCCTTCCGCCAAGGGGTCGAGCGTGGCATGGGTTCGAATCCTGTTTACGGCAGTGGGTCCACAGTCAACCCAGCTGTTCATCCAACCCCCAGGGGTTGGTCGATGAAATAAATATATATATATATATATATATATATATATATATATATATATATATATATATATATATATATATATATATAATGTAGCGCTAATAGGGTGGCCTTGATTAAGGCCTTAGCTGCCCGTGTCGTCTCAGCCAACAATAATAAAAAAAAAAGAATGTGGATGGTTGGTAATGACGGTGTGAGCAAAATATATCTTTAGATTGTGTTGCATCGTGTGTTTGTGTGTGTGTGTGTGTATTTTATGATACAGTTGCAAAGCAAATATGTATGTTTTGCAAGAGTGAGGGAAGGGCAGGGGAGTGTATGTTTTCAGTTGCAAGTGTTGAAAGAGACTGCAAAATGGCGTGTTGTTTTTTTTTTTCTTCTTAGATTGTGTGTTGTGTGAATGCAAGTGAGGTTGTAACTATTGTGTTGCGAGAGTGGACAGGTGATCATTGTGGTTATTTACGTGTGTTGCGTGAGCGGAGGGCGGCCCATGTCACTGGGGAGTGTTGCAGGAATGTTGAGAACGACTTTACGAGTGGGGAGTGTTGGAGGAGTGTTCCGGACGGCCCTCTGCTGGTGTCGAGTGTTGACGACGGTCCTTACCACTGGCGAGTGTTGCAGGAGTGGTTAGGGGGACGGCCCGTGTGTCTGTGGCGATTGTAGGGGACGGCCCGTGCGTGTCTGTGGGGACAGCCCGTGTGTGACTGTGGTGAGGGCCCGTGTGTGTGTCTGTGGCGAGTGAGTGTTGCAGGACGGCCCGTGTGTGACTGTGGTGAGGGCCCGTGTGTGTGTCTGTGGCGAGTGAGTGTTGCAGGACGGCCCGTGTGTGACTGTGGTGAGGGCCCGTGTGTGTGTCTGTGGCGAGTGAGTGTTGGAGAACGGCCCGTGTGTGTGTGTGTGTGTGTGTCTCTGTGGCGAGTGTGTGTTGCAGGAGGGTCGAGGACAGCCCGTGTTTCTGGCTAGGTCTGCTGGTTACAGTTAGCGCGTGATAGCGTCATGCAGGACGCATGCGAGGGAGCGATAAACACGTAGGGGGAGTAGGGAGGGGAAGGAGCGGGGGGAGACCTTTTTAAATGCAAGTTTTATTCCTGCATGAGTATAGTAGTTTGGCGGTGGTTTACGAGCGCATAAAGAACTACTTTGAGATTGCGTTATGAATGAGTATTTGTTTTTTCTTTTTTTCTTTTTTCCTTTCTTGCGGGTGATATAAAGGGAGACAGCTTGTGTGTGTGTGTGTTTGTGTGTGTGTGTGTGTGTGTGTGTGTGTGTGGTCAGAGGGGCCCTTTATGGACCCTGGAGGTATTTTCCCCGATAGCACCCCCCCTCCCCCTCACGACGGAACTTGCTGTCGTAAACGGGTCGTATCTATCAGGGACGACGCAGACACGAGTCGCGGGGAGAGAGGAGAGGAGAGGGAGGGTGGGTTAAAGATGAGCCCCTACAGTTACTGTATGGCTATGTACTTCAGCAAAGGCTGTGTTGGAGATGATCCAGGTCCATGTTGTACTTCAGCAAAGGCTATGTTGGAGATGATCCCGTCCATGGTGTATTTCAGCAAAGGCTATGTTGGAGATGATCCCTGTCCATGGTGTGTATGTGTGTGATTACCTGCACACCACGTCTTGCAAGAGGTGACAGTGTATTGGAGCTGGCCTCTGTGTGTGTCGTTACATAGATCATGGGGGAGGCTTTGTCCCTGAGGGAGGGAGGGAGGGGAAGGGAAAGGCATTTCTTAACTACAGACGAAAATGGGGTGCAGGTAAGGGAGGAACTAAAGTACATATCCCTTCGTTATGATTTCCCATTTTCTTCTGGTCGTCTTTGGGGAATGCACCGACGTTGAGTCTCCGTCGTACCTGACCCGCTTCAGCCACTGGTCCACAAGAGAGACTCGTGGGGTTGTGTTCATGACTGATGGTACAAGACAGAAGACGTTTGAACCCTCTGGGATTGGGATCAGGGAGTCTTCATACCGCATCGATGGAAAACACGTACAATGTTTTGATAGTTCCGTACCCTCCATCAGAGACGAGTTAGTATCAACAGTAGGTGTGTGTGTGTGTGTGTGTGTGTGTGGAGCTTGACTTGCGTCTACAGCTACAGTGGTATCGTGTGCACAGCTGAAACTGCTTCTTCAGCTGCTGTGATAACGTTTGTAGGGCTTAAACTGCGTCCACAGCTACAATGATAACGTTTGCAGGGCTGGAACTGCTTTACAGCTGCTGTGATAACGTTTGCTGGGCTTAAACCGCTTCTACAGCTGCAATGGTAACGTTTGCAGGTTTTAAACTGCTTCTACAGCTATAGTGGTAAAGTTTGCAGGGCTTAAACTGCTTCTACAGCTATATCGGTAACGTTTGCTGAAAGAAAAAAAAGTATACAAATAAAGACTAAGAGAAAACTCTCTCCATTTTGAAAAAATTCTGGAACTGCCACAGAAAACTGGAATATGGAGAAGAGCTTGGAGCAGCCGCTTCTGCATATAGGTGAAGACTTCTCCCGAGGACACGGAGCTTAGAGATAATGAAACAAAATGACGTTAAACTTTCTGGGAGTCGGGGTGGGTTGGGGGGGGACCTGGTGACTGAAGAGTAGGATTGCCAGAGATAACTGCACACACACACACACACACAAGATTGAAACTGGAAATGAAAAGCATTGTTGTTACTCCACCTTCATTGGGTAAGGCGGGAGAAGGAGGCATCTGTAGTTCCAGGGGGCCCAGGCCTGGCTATAGGGCCTGGCAAGTAATCGCGTATTCCATCACGTACCGAAATGCAAAATACAGGAAGTTTGCTGGGTACAGCATCCTCCATCGGATACTTGTCTTGTAAACCAGGTCAGAGGGTAAATCTCCAGCTCAGTGATCGTGTCAAACTCATCTGCCGTTAGGTTGAGGTCGCGGTGATATTTTTTTACATTTAACGTTAAATTTAGATTTTTTTTTACACGTAGAGACCATCCCCCTTTGGTTGCGTGACCGAGGTTCCTTCTTCGCCCATTCCTGCGCAGGAGTCGGAGATTCTATAGTCCCAGACCCTACAGGATGCACCTCAAGGCCCTTTCCTTGGTCAGTAGATGTATCGTGTCGTAGATTTTTACGACAGGTTTTCGTGACCGTTGCTTCATCGTCCCCTACACTGAGAAAAGAGAGTGTTACCCCCTTAGCCATGGCTGTGCTTTTGTTATAATCATTTTCACCCTTCTAGATAAACTATATAAGGTGCATGTGTCATTATCTGTAGCCACGGGAGATCCATCTTTATATCAATTCTTTCCCCGCTCCCTTCTGTATTGAGGAAACCCAGGAAAGACGTAGGTATGTTGTGACAACCGTCAGTAACCCACTTCTCAAGTGAGTTCCATTTATCAGTTATAAATGACTGGAAATAATCCAAAAGCCTGTATTATTTTGTTTTGAGAGTATGTCAGAATATCAGGGAAACCTCGGCGAATTCTCACCGAGCTCCGGTTTACAACCATTGGTCTACAAGAATCTATCGACGGCTTGACTTAAAGGCAAAAGAAAATGCCGTCTGGTTACGAGAGAGAGAGAGAGAGAGAGAGAGAGAGAGAGAGAGAGAGAGAGAGAGAGAGAGAGAGAGAGAAGGTGGGTGGGGGGTTGGTCAGAGAGTCGACAAGCACAATCCAATACTTTATTTCCTGTTGGAGTCAAGCTCTTGGAGGGGGGTTGGGGGAGTTCCGCCCCTGTGGGATGGGATTCCGCGGTCTTATGGTGTCCTTCAGCTGCTGTGTCTGGCCTCCTGCTGCTCCTCCTTAGCCTCCTGCTTCTTTCCTGATCTCCTCCTCCTGCTGCTGCTTGCTTGCCCCTCCTTTGCTTCTCCTCTTGCTTGTTTCTGGCCTGCTCTTTCTGCTTGCAACCTCCAGCTCCTTATCTCCTCTTTCGGCTGCTGTTTCTTACCCTCCGTTTCTTACCTGCTGCTTTTTTTTTGTGGTCTACTACTGTTGCTTCCTCCTCCTCCTGCTGTTGCCCCTTTCTGCTGCGGATTTATGCTGTGTCGCTCCTGCTTACCATAGAACTTATTCTCCTCATCTGTGGCCCAGGTCTGCTGAAGCGATCAGGTGGCCGAGTTACGAGGTAACCAGGTACTGGGTCAGGTGACCCAGGTGTTGGGTCAAGTCACCAGGTACCGGGTCAGATCACCAGGTGGCGGGTCAAGTCACCAGATACCTGATCGAGTGAACTACGTACTGGATCAAGTAACTCGATACCAGGTCAAACCACCAGGTGGCGGGTCAAATGAACCACACGTCACCCGCATGGCGTTACTCCCCCCCTGTATGACCCACTTACTCCCTCTTGCAGTAGGAGAAGCCCCTCACCGTTGCTGGGAGCTGGAGGAGGAAATGATGGAGGAGGAAGAGATGAGGGAGGGGTGGGGGTCGTCATCTCTTCCCCCCCTTACACTCTCCCAAAGGGGTCGCCGCGGTCTGGAAAGTACCGAAGTTAGCGAATAAGTTAGCTTGGATTTGCATATCATTAAAATCACAGAGAGTGTCATGCATAATGATTAGTCTTGATGAGGGAGAGGAGGTATACCTTAGCCTCGAGGGCGAGTTCCCTCGGAAGTTATTGGTAAAGGGGGTCGAGTGACGTAAGGCTTGTGTTGAGGGAGAGAGGAGAGAGAGTTAACAGGTCGTTTGTCGTCGTTAAGGCAAGTTTCAGTCTATTGCTTCGTTTGTGTCGGGTTGGTAATGAAGCGTGAGTGACAGTCGGGCAGTGCCGGCATTGTGGCACTGTCGCTCATGCGGTATTAATGGTATGAAGGCACTGACGACCATGTGGCACTGAAGGTGTCACTAAGGTAGCCACGGTGTCAGTGCAGTGACTGAACATAGGTGTGAACCTTTAAGCAGTAAGTCGTGTGTATATATATATATATATATATATATATATATATATATATATATATATATATATATATATATATATATAATTATATATATATATATATATATATATATATATATATATATATATATATATATATATATATATATATTATCCCTGGGGATAGGGGAGAAAGAATACTTCCCACGTATTCCCTGCGTGTCGTAGAAGGCGACTAAAAGGGGAGGGAGCGGGGGGCTGGAAATCCTCCCCTCTCGTTTTTTTTTTTTTTTAATTTTCCAAAAGAAGGAACAGAGAATTGGGCCAGGTGAGGGTATTCCCTCAAGGCCCAGTCCTCTGTTCTTAACGCTACCTCGCTAATGCGGGAAATGGCGAATAGTTTGAAAGAAAGAAAGATATATATATATATATATATATATATATATATATATATATATATATATATATATATATATATATATATATATATATATTAGAAATAGCAGTGGCTCCAGTACTAATGCCTGAGGGACCTCGCTTGTTACCCGTGACGTATGATATCTGCTCTCTCTCTCTCTCTCTCTCTCTCTCTCTCTCTCTCTCTCTCTCTCTCTCTCTCTCTCTCCCGTGAGATGGCTGTCGGTGCGCTTAAGCAGCCTTCATGGTGAACCCACCATGGCTACATATGCATCCATCGTCTTTGGAGAACAGTATCAAAGATTTCTGACATCCTGCGAATATAGAATTCATCCCCCCTTTTCTCTCTCTCTCTCTCTCTCTCTCTCTCTCTCTCTCTCTCTCTCTCTCTCTCTCTCTCTCTCTCTCTCTATCTATCTATCTATCTAAGAAGACGTTGCTCATCTCAGACGTAATAGTCCATTAGATTCGTCCCTCCCCCCTCTCTCTCTCTCTGCCCACCTTCATCCCTTCTAAGTCTCTGCCGTCCAGCTCTCGAGTGAAGCGTTCGTATTTCCTGCTTAGCTCGTTGTTGGTTGGCTGGTTGGCGGGGGGGGCGCAGGCAGCCGAGGAGTACTGGTGGAGGAGGTTGGAGGGCGCGGGGACGGGGGCGTGGGACGGACGGACGGACGGCCCACGTGTCGTGTATACATTATCCGTCTTGGACTAACTGGTGTCGTGGCGACGTGGCCTTCCGGCGTGGCGATAAGATCTTTGGTGTCTCTATATATTTATATATTATATGTTGGATGACGGCTCCTTTGTTTCCATTACGGGGTCGCTGGGGCTGGCAGAGCCCTTTCATTTAACGCATGGGGCCCCAATTTTTAGGTAACCCCCCAACCCACCACCCCCCGCACGTTAAACCACCCGTCCATTTGTATCGAACCAAGTCAGGGTGGGCTGTGTCATTACTGGATTTATTATGTTTTGCAAATTAATGTCATTAAGAACATGACGTGTCGCCTGGGACGGCCCGGGGTTGTTCTCCCGCCCCCCCTATAGCATAATGAGGTATGGAAGGATTGGAGGTTCCTGAGGGACTACATTTCTGGACTGGTCTTTCCCAGACGCCTTTGGCCCATCTCGCCTTTTCAAGAAAAGGCAGGTCTTCCCTCCCCTACCCCCTTGCGAACCACCTCTTCTTAAACTCATTATTTGTCCTCTTCGTTCCCTGTTTCACTGTCTCGTTAGGCCCCCTTTGATGTTTCGTTTAAGACCAGAGTTTCCGACTTGATAAGGAGAAAAAGAAAGAAAAAGAAATAAACCATGTCTCTTGGGTCATACACCAAACACAGTCAAAGTTTTGATACTTTGGAAGTACAAAATACTTTGGATAGGTATTTTGAAACTTTGGTATGATGTATACGAACGGGTTCCATTTTACCCCACCCGGTGACCACCCTCACCAACACGTTAACCTCCCTCGCCTGTTATGTCTTTCCTTAACTTCCCCACTCCCCTCCTACCTCCCCACATGTTCCCACGAGCTCCACATACACACACACACACCCACACACACGTGCATAGGAGGTGGTGTCGCGTGATGGCCACACGGTATTGATTGTGGGCATAGTTAACCAGCAGTGTCGCATTGTGCCTGAGGAGACAGTAGACAGCCCAGCACACACACACACACACACACACACACACACACACACACACACACACACACACACACACATGCCTGGCTCGTTTCTGCATGGATTTCCTGGTACCTACTTCAGATCTCCTCCTCATGCACCCCACCCACACACTCGCATGATTTCACCTCTTCCCCCACAGCACGGTACAGACACCTGTACTTTGCATCTCCCCAGTGCACATGTCCTCGCTCCCCACCTAGCACATCTGTTTTTTCTAACTCCACAACAAACCTCGCTTCCCCATAGCTAGAGAAAGGGTGTGTAGGTACGGGATTATCTCTTATCCGGGCTGCCCATTCCAGGTGGACTGGAATGTCATTCGGCCTCAGGATGGAAGGATGCTCAGGTATATGTGGAGTGGCTTATCCTCCACCTCTCTCTCTCTTAGCAAAAGTGGAGTCACAAGCCCTGTGCATAGTTCAATCACCTGTTATCATTTTTCTTATTAACCATCCCTCTCCGTCCCTCTCCCTCCGCCTTGTTATTGCTTCGTCTTAACCTTTTTTTTTGGAGGGGTTGTGGGGAGGTGGGTGGGGGTCCTCCAAGTTATTATTTCCGCCAATGATCTCACGAGCTGGTGGCCCGTGCTAAGGTGGAATGATTGAGAACGCCACCGGAAAAGTGGTGTGACTTGATGGTGTTTGCCGTGAGGAGGGAAACACCATCACCCCCTTTTTTTCTTTGAAAAAGACCTGGGAGTAACACGTTTGCGTTGGTCGGGAAATTGAGAAACGTGTTCTTGCCCATCGCCTGCCCCGGGCGTCGTCGCTCTTTTACTCGGGCATTGTTTCCGCCTCGGGCGGCGAAGTCATCTTGAATCAGTGTATTGCATCCTGTCAAGCGATGTGGTGTGTGTGTGTGGGTGTGTGTGTGTGTGTGTGTGTGTGGGTGGGGGAGAAGGGGGGGTCGTCTTGTTCTGAAGAAGCCTGTATGCTTGCGTGTGTCTAGGACCCATCCTGGGGGGAAGGTGTGAAATTTCGTGTCATTTTGACGAGTGGAAGATGATGATGATGATGGTGGTGGTGTTGGTGTTGGTGTGGTGTTGGAGGCTGTTGTCAGGAGGAAACAGTGGTCGTGGTGAAGGTTGAAGGTTTCCTCTGTGTGTGTGTGTGTGTGTGTGTGTCTGAAGGCTGCTGGTTTATTTCGTTTAGTGATGAGCATTGCGCGTTCACGTCGCCCAGCCAGCATAAGCGGCTCTGTAAGCGGGTCTCTCAGCACGCTGATGCTTCCAGAGACACCACATCTGTAGCAGTCAGTCACTCACCCGAGGCTGGCTGGTATGTGTGTGAGAGAGAGAGAGAGAGAGAGAGAGAGAGAGAGAGAGAGAGAGAGAGAGAGAGGGGGGGGGGAAACGTCATCGACTATTTTCAAAAGTCAACTCACCAAGTCCCCACCATTGCTATAATCATACCTTAAGTTGATTCAAGTTTGGCGGAGTGGCTTTTCAAAGTGGTTTAAGTTACAGAGTGGGAAGGGAGGGAGGGTGAAAAACTTTTCTTTTTTTTTTTTTTTAAATCACGCGAGTTTAAGAGAAGTGGTAACTTTCGTGGAATAATAATAAGAGGGGCTACGTTGGAGCGTCTGTCGCTGGTGTACCACCAACCACCACCATCAGTATATTTTTTTAGCCTCCTCCTTTGCGTCGGCGATTCTACTCTCGTATACAAGAATAGCCTCGTGGATCGCCCTCCCATGTGATCCAATCGCTCTCCCGTTTGTCCCAGTCGCCCTCAACGTGTGTACCAGTGGTCGGGATGCATACGGTGTCCCTCCTCCTTGGCTGTGGGTGGTAGACGGTAGAGTGATCCTTCGGTGTTTTGGCTGTCTTGAATATCAGACAGGAGACTGAGGCGTCTTGTTCTTCAGGGACTCTCGCTCTCTCGCTCTGTCTTTCCTCTTTGTCACGTCTCTGGAGGAGTTTTATATGTGCGTCTTTGAAGAGCCGTCCTCTCGCGTGCCTTCCTGTATTTTCTCGGGGCGAGGAGGTGCTTGCTCCAGCGGGGCAGCGAAGACAAAGAGTCCCCTCCAGGATCTCCTGGGGGAAGGAAGCCGAGGTGTGGCTTTGAACGCTTTTTTTTTTATCTTGCAGTTTCCGCGTTAGCCTGAGACCCTGTGGCGCTACGTGTGAAGGCCGTGGTTGTGGAAGACGCGACGGGCCGGGCTGGGCTGGGCCGGGCTGGGCTTAGGGCCGCTGGTGTGCGGATGTGTTGTGAGTATGGGGCCAAGGCTGTCTCGTTTGTGGATATACGGTTCGTGCAAGTAGAAGGGTGATGGTGGTGTTGCTGTTGGGGTTGTGGGACCTTGGTTGTAAGGGTACGGTGGATGGATCATGGGTTGTGGAGGCTATTGTGGTTGCCGTGGTTGACACAAGCTGTGGTTGTTTCGTAGTTTTTAAGCTGTGGTTGCTGGGTCGTGGTTTTCAAGCTGTGGTTGCTGGGTCGTGGTTTTTAAGCTGTGGTTGCTGGGTCGTGGTTTTCAAGCTGTGGTTACTGTGGTTTTGTAGCCTGATTATATGCTCGAGAAGAAAACGGGTTTATTATGGCCCACTCATGATTACAGAGTTGTTATCTCCTCACGATACAGGGTTATTATGTACTTATGATTACAGGGATTCGTTTTCTGTAGGGTTGGTGTGTTCTTTCTTGTGTGTTCTCTACCTTGGCGGAATAGTAGTTCATTCCGGTGTTCTGTAGCGCCACTGCCTTTTACCCTCGTATCGTTATTTCGTACGTAAAGAAATCGGTATTTTATGGAAACTAATTGATATTTTGAAATATATTTTATTGGAGTGTCTTGGATTTCTCCGTTCCTTCTTCATTTATCTTCATAAGATACTTTTTCTGAGCGACGGATTTGGCTTTTGTGCTACTCTTTGTATTCGTTCGTATGTGAGCCGTTGTCCCATCTATCGGCGCGACATTGGCACACCTAAATGAGCCATGCCGTCTCTACCCATCGCAGACGCCCTGGAAATGGCTACGTCTATCTGGCCTACCACGACCTTGTGACTGAAGCAGAGAGAGAGAGAGAGAGAGAGAGAGAGAGAGAGAGAGAGAGAGAGAGAGAGAGAGAGAGAGGCTATTGGGCTGATTAAGAACCCGGTCCTCGGTCCCACGCTGGTCACCGAGTACACACACACACACACACACACACACATCATTATCCTTCCTCCGTCAAGTCGCTCGGGAGATTTGAAATGCCGAACTTTCTGCTACTGATTGTATAATGTTTGAGCTTTCTCTAGTGTCCTCTTAAGCCTCTTGCATAACTCCTGGGTTCCAGAAACCTCCTCGTTACGCCATCGGAAAGCCCTCCCCTTTTGGGACTTGGGACTCCCACGCAGCAGTTCGAAATCCCTGTTATGGTCCCCAGATCTTTTTGAGTCGAGTCCCACTGAGTACCCCCACTGCGGACCCCACCCCCTCAGAGTCTCTTATCTATAAGGGCCCGCTGGTCCGCCACCGCGACAGCCTCCTCCTCCTCCTCCACTGCCCAGTAGCCAGCCGGCGTCCCATACCGACCCTAACCGCAACTATGGCCACTTCCACTCATTCAGGGGCTTTGAGAGGGATTGTCTCGAGGAGGCCAACTACCTCCTCTTGTGGTTCTGTGGTCCATTGTGCTTACTGTTGCTAAAAGCGTAGACGAGGTTGTCGAACAGAATGTTAAAAGATTCGTATCTTTGGGTTATTTGGAATTTCACATTAAACGCATGGGGGTTTGTTTAATCTGTTTTATCACGTAGGTAGTGTGTCGTAGATAAAGAAAGGAGTGGCCAGCACTTCGTAAGGTTATCGGCTGCGTGTGTTGTAGATTACGCATTTACTCTTACGAGACCGGTAAAAGGTGGCTTTTGCGGTGGTGGACTATGTGTATTGTGTAGCCAAGAAGGAGCGGGTAATGCCTGTCGGCAAGCGAACCGTAGTATTGGAACAAAAAATGTAGAATTTTACTACGATGTAATCACATGTGGAAACTAGGGTGTCGTACTGGAAGACTGGAAATTCCCTCAAGAAAGCGAGAGAAGAGATGAACATGATTGTCAGGGATGCTGTGGTGCATTGACTAGAATTTACACATGGGAAGGAGATCGGGTTCGAGGATGATCCATTTGCCAGACCACGTACGTCTTGGGGGCAAGCTTTACTTCAACGCGTGTGTGTTGGCTACCGAAGCCTTTGTCGACGCAGTGCTGGGGTCTTTGCGATATTTGATTCTTCCCTGCCCCTCTTAAGCTTTTGGAACTCTTCACATCCTCATGTCTCTCTTAACAGCTAAAAACTTGGCCCTTTGTAAAAAAAATACACTTTCCACTTCCTCTAAAACTTATGAATTACTTTACGTCTGTCTAACCCCTTCTCCCGTTTTCTGTAAGGCCTCTCGTCTGTGGGGACTTCTGTTTTCTTCACCGGGAGTCGTCGACTAGATTAGAAGGAATATGGGAAGGGACCAGGGAAGCACAGACAGTAGTAGGGGTTGGCCGCTGGAAGACGTTGGCATACGCACCATCCTGCTGGAGGTGAGGAGGAGGGAGGAGGGGAAGGGTTAACGCACCCTCCTGCTGGAGGTGAGGAGGAGGGGAAGAGTTAATGCACCCTCCTGCTGGAGGTGAGGAGGAGGAGGAGGAGGAGGAGGAGGAAGGTTAGCGCACCCTCCTACAGAAGGTGAGGAGGAGGGAAAGGGTTAACGCACCCTCCTGCAGAAGGTGAGGAGGAGGAGGAGGGTAAGAGTTAACGCACCCTCCTGCAGGAGGTGAGGAGGAAGAGGAGGGTAAGAGTTAACGCACCCTCCTGCAGGAGGTGAGGAGGAAGAGGAGGGGAAGGGTTAACGCACCCTGCTGCAGGAGGTGAGGAGGAGGGGAAGGGTTAACGCACCCTCCTGCAGGGGTGAGGAGGGAATGGGTTAACGCATCCTCCTGCAGGAGTGAGGAGGGGAAGGGTTAACGCATCCTCCTGCAGGAGTGAGGAGGGGAAGGGTTAACGCACCCTCCTGCAGGAGTGAGGAGGGGAAGGGTTAACGCACCCTCCTGCAGGAGGTGAGGAGGAGGGGAAGAGGAAGGTCATAGGTGGTTGATGATGAGCTGGCTTGGTTGGTAGGGTTCATAAGCCAAGTTTTGCGTTGTTGGCCTCGCGGCTTGGCCGGCATCAACCGCCCTTCGTGGACCTGCGGAGGCCTCCTGGTTTACGCGCCTCTCTCTCTCTCTCTCTCTCTCTCTCTCTCTCTCTCTCTCTCTCTCTCACACACACACACACACACACACACACACACACACACACACACACACACACACACACAGTTTAATCTCATTCTGCTTCCAGTATTCCATAAAAAAAACACTTGGAAGTTCTCGTATCATATTCCTTCCTTCCTGTGCATCCTTTTACCCGTTTTTTTCTTCATTCTTTTTTCCCCATATTCTTTCGCAGGTTTTCCTCTTGTTTGATATCTTGGGTTTATTTCTTTTTTTTCTTTTTTTTTTTTCAGGAGAGACTTTTCGTCGAGTCTGTGATTAAAACCCTTCCTTTCAATTACCTGACTGAACAATTTTTTTCTTTTTTTATGTAGTAATGTGCCAGAATGTTTCACGTGCCTTTGGAAAGTGTCTGGGGAGGAGGGAGGAGCAGCGGAGCAACCCCCCATCCTTTGCTTTAACTAGCCAGACTCCTCGATTCACATCGATCAAAAACACTGGTCTTCGATTCGCCTGGGTATTTGAAGATCGCGTACCCGTGAACGCATTTCGAATGGCTTCATAACGTAAGGCGAGTCGCATTCAACTCTCATTTAGTCTGGAAGTTGGGTATTCGACCCAATGAAGGGGATATTTTTTTGTTTTATTTTTTGCGAGTCCTCCTCGGCTTTGTAGTGGAAAGTGAGTCTTTGATCCTCCTCCTAAGGATCAGACAGTAGACTAGGATCATGTAACTCTTGTATAGTATACCATCATTCTCCGTGGTAATGGTGTATTAAGTGTACACAGTATCTGTACGTTGTGTGAAATGCTGTTGTGGTCTTTTGTGATATGCTGTTGTGGTCTTATGTGATATGCTGTTGTGGACTTGTGTGATATGCTGTGGTGGTCTGTACGTTGTGTGATATGCTGTTATGGTCTGTATGTTGTGTGATATGCTGTTGTGGTCTTAGTTATGCTGTGTTGGTCTTATATGATATGGCTGTGGTGGTCTGTACGTTGTGTGATATGTTGTTGTGGTCTTATATGATATGCTGTGGTGGTCTGTACGTTGTGTGATATGCTGTTGTGGTCTGTACGTTGTGTGATATGCTGTTGTGGTCTGTACGTTGTGTGATATGCTGTTGTGGTCTTATATGATATGGCTGTGGTGGTCTGTACGTTGAGTGATATGTTGTTGTGGTCTTATATGATATGCTGTGGTGGTCTGTACGTTGTGTGATATGCTGTTGTGGTCTGTACGTTGTGTGCTATGCTGTTGTGGTCTGTACGTTGTGTGATATGCTGTTGTGGTCTGTACGTTATGCTGTTGTGGTCTTATATGATATGCTGTGGTGGTCTGTACGTTGTGTGATATGCTGTTGTGGTTTTACGTTATGCTGTTGTGGTCTTATGCGATATGCTGTTGTGGTCTTATGTGATATACTGTTGTGGTCTACTGTGTGCATAGGAGCTTGGGTAGACATGTGTTGAACACGACCCACTTGAATTCTCCTCCTTCATAGGGTAGCTCTCTCATGTTCAGCCTGAAACGAACAGTATTACTGAAGGTAGTAGTCTTCGAACAGAGAATTGGATATCAGGTCGAAAGAGGAAGGTGGAGGAGGAGGGAGGGCCGCCCGGCGACTGAACCTCCCAATTCGACCCAGGTCAGGGGGGACACCGTCACCGACCCTTTTGTGCCACAGAGGAATTCGCAAGCCATCAGGATGCGATCCGGTCTTAGAGGGAGGGTTGGTGGAGGTGGTGGGGGGTTTGGTCTCGTACCTCCCATTTTACTGTCACCTCACTCGCTGGACTTTGGAATGACCCCCTTAGCTTCGCCCCGGACGTGACCTGGAGTCGGGTGTGTATGCTGGGCTGTTTTATGTTTGTCTACCCTGGGAGGTGCTTTATGAGAGAGAGAGAGAGAGAGAGAGAGAGAGAGAGAGAGAGAGAGAGAGAGAGAGAGAGAGAGAGGCATTCGCTAGGTGTACAAGATAGCCCACCGCCTCCTCTGCGGTGCCTCTTCTTCTGCCTCGAGTGCCTCCGTGGTGCCTCGCCTCTTCTTCTGCCCCGAGTGCCTCCGTGGTGCCTCTTCTTCTGCCTCGAGTGCCTCTGTGGTGCCTCTTCTTGTACCCTCGAGAACCATGAACTATAGTGTAGCATCGTCCATGAGTTCATGCCTTAGTGGGACCACATCTAGGGAGACAACAGGCGTTATGGTGTCTCGCTACGTGTCACGATTCTCTTCGGGAAACCAGTCTTTGGCCTACGATCTCCCCAGTGAAACCAGACTTTGGCCTACGATCTCCCCAGTGAAACCACACTTTGGCCTACCATCTCCCCAGTGAAACCAGACTTTGGCTTATCATCTATCTAGCGAAACCAGACTTTGGCCTACCGTCTCTCCAGTGAAACCAGTCTTTGGCCTACGATCTCCCCGGTGAAACCAGACTTTGGCCTATCATCTCCCCAGTGAAACCAGACTTTGGCCTACGATCTCCCCAGTGAAACCAGACTTTGGCCTACCATCCCCCTATGTAGTAGGAATGCGAGAGAGAACTCATCCCCGAATGTGAGAGAGAGAGAAAATTCACTCCTCCCGAAGTAGTTCGAAGTCAGGAGAACGAATTAACCTTGGCTGATAGACGCCCATGTATCTTGTTTTGTATATACCGTAGAGTGGAACAGTCGAAGTACATGCAGCAGCAGCAGCTTCTGCCATCACTCGTACGTATCCTCAACTCATGCCTAAACACACGCGCGCTCTTGGCCAAGGCGTCTGTCTCCTGTAAATGGGGCTTGTTGACTGAAAGGTGCTGGATTTTTATGGGAGGCTACGGTCGGAGGAATGCATGCCCGCCCGCTTGTGTGTCCTTATTTGATCTCTCCCTTTTTTTGCGTCTCTCTGGGTCACACACACACACACACAAATACTCTCTCTCTCTCTCTCTCTCCTCTCCTCTCCTCTCCTCTCCTCTCCTCTCCTCTCCTCTCTCTTTCTACGCTTGCCTTTTCCTCTTGTTTCGCACGGTTCTTTGTCAGTATCTGCCCACCTCTCTGCCCCTTGTTTGGATGTTAAATCACTTACAAAAAGGAATTCCTCTGTACTCGCTATTGGTTGAAAAGGGATGGGGTGGGGAGGAGGAGGAGGAGGAGGGAGGGCGCCGCCGGCGCGCGAGCGCACGCGAGGCACATCCCTTCGCTGTGGCGGAATACCATCCATTTCCCAGTGAAATTCTACAAAGCTTGACCTTTGTCAGATCGCCTGCATCGTGCAGGGGGAAGGGGCGGATGTGTTCCTCTCGGGTTCTGCAGTAGGGGAGAGGCGAGGGGAAGGCCTCGTGTGGGTCCGATTGGATGTCAGGCACACTTAATCGGCACCAGAGAAGTAAAAGGGGCCCTTGGTAAATGCCGTCGTGTAACAAGGGCGAGATGTACCGTCAAATTCCTGTGTATAAAACAGCTCACGGGGAAGAAGAAGAAGAAGAAGAAGAAGAAGAAGAAGAAGAAGAAGAAGAAGGCGAAGGCCCCCTATATTGAACGCAGGCCTAGCCAGCACTTACCTAAGCTGGATTTTCTGGTCCTTTCCTCAATTTAGAAATTGAAAACTGTAGTTGGAAATCAGATCTCTCTCTCTCTCTCTCCAGAGCTGAGGAATAATATTTTTTTTTTTCTCGTTCACATCAGGTTACTCCATAAAGCTTTGGAGGCGGTTGGGAGGAGAGAGAGAGAGAGTGAGAGGGAGGGGGGAGAAAATACGATCCTGTTTCACTGGCCAGTGGCAGGCGCTTCCTCCCGCTTAGGGTCAGGCTTCGTCAACATTCGTTTAACAATGTTTTACGACGTTTCAGTGACAAAATGAAAAAAAGAGAGTCGCTTGACCCACCCCTATTCCAGCCGTGAAAGGCTGGAAGAGAATATGAATCAGTGTCCAGACTTGGCCCTCTGGGTTCTCCAGTGGTTGTAAGGGAGGCGGAGGGGGAGCTGGTGGAGTGCATCAATGATTTTGTGAGTGCTTAAACTGTGTGTGTGTGTGTCCTGCTTGGCCACGAAGACCTAGCTAGACACACACACACACACACACACACACACACACACACACACACACACACACACACACACACACACACACGGATTATCTGCATGACTAGCCGTGGTTCACAGTGCTTACAAGTAGAACTGTAACTTTTCTCAAGATACGCGAAGATATACGCACCGATCACAGCCACAGGGCAGGGGATAACCCGGCGTATATGGAGTAGCGAGGCCGAGCTGAGAAACAGCTGTGTTTACAACATGGGTTCCGATACTGCACGAGTGCGAGGTGTGTGTGTGTGTGTGTGTGTGTGTGTGGGGCGCTGTCCTCGCCTGGTGTTACTCTTGCCCTATACCAGCCCAACCTTGAGAGAGATTCTCGCTGCCGCTTCAGTGGGTGTGTCGAGCGCTGCTTGGCACCAACCCACTCACCCCACCACCACACCACCCCATGTCGTCCCATTCTCATATTTGCACCTTGGGCCAATATTTTCTCGGAATTCCCGAGTTTTCATTCAGCCTTGATCTATCATCGTGTCTCGTGCAGCTCCCGCCCACACACCCCCACACCCCCACACCCCCACGTCACAACTCGCCTAGCATGACGGAGATCAAGCGTGAATCTGGGATAAGTTTGATGGGGTCTGGCAATGAGTCGTCCGGAACTCCACCTCTTTTCTGTCCCGCTTCTTTTGTTGACAAAGGAGCTGCTGTGTGTGTGTGTGTGTGTGTGTGTGTGTGTGTGTGTGTGTGTGTGTGTGTGTGTGTGTGTGTGTGTGTTCGTGCGCCTCGAAATAGAACTATTGATTCCCCCTCCCCCCACCTGTGCTCTCTCTCTCTCTCTCTCTCTCTCTCTCTCTCTCTCTCTCTCTCTCTCTCTCTCTCTCTCTCTCTCTCTCGCCAGACAATGTGTCTCCTTTCATGGGTTTAACATACCGCAGGGCCCGCGTAACGTAAACAAGAGAGAGAGAGAGAGAGAGAGAGAGAGAGAGAGAGAGAGAGAGAGAGAGAGAGAGAGAGGCGCTGAATATAGCCTTGTTGGGTTGATGGTGGGCCTGATCTCAAAAAAGAAAAAGAATTATATTTTTTTGCATGTCGAGCAGAGGAGCAACACGTCAGCTTAGTTTGAGACGGAGCTGTAGGGGGTTAGAAGACCTTTCAAACCATCGTAAGGTATACGTAAAGTAAGGTAACAGGGTACAGCTGTGGGGGGTAGAAGACCTCCCAAACCATCGTAAGGTATACGTAAGGTAAGGTAACAGGGTACAGCTGTGTGAGGGTAGAAGACCTCCCAAACCATCGTAAGGTATACGTAAAGTAAGGTAACAGGGTACAGCTGTGAGGGGGTAGAAGACCTCCCAAACCATCGTAAGGTATACGTAAGGTAAGGTAACAGGGTACAGCTGTGTGGGGGTAGAAGACCTCCCAAACCATCGTAAGGTATACGTAAGGTAAGGTAAGAATGGGAAAGCTAGTATCTCCCACACTGCTGTATAACATAACAATTCCAAGCTAATAGAAAATCAGCAATTATTACACTCACACACACACACACACACACACACACACACACACACACACACACACACACACACACACACACACACACAGACACAAATAAAACCTGATATTTTGTGGGATTTTATGAGCCTGTAAAGTAGATTACATATCATTATTGTAGATATGGTACGGACAGTATACACAAATATATCTGAGAACACGGGGGTATGCAGAGAATATATATATATATATATATATATATATATATATATATATATATATATATATATATATATATATATATATATAAATATATATATACACACACACACACACACCTATATTATTATTGTTGTTGTTGTTATTATTATTATTATTGTATTCTGGGATTATTTTTGAGAAGCCAGAAACACGAGTTCATTTCCTGGGATTATATTTAAGGTTGCTCTTCTGGAAAATGGAATCAATAATCATGGGGAATGTAACCTCACTGTCTCGTTTGTCTGTCACTGTCAGTGTTGGGATCACCTCGCACTTTCCCACAACACACACACACACACACACACACACACACACACACACACACACACACACACACACACACACACACACTCTCTCTCTCTTCCTCTGCCACCTCCCACCTCTGGGGCTCCAGGTTCTACCCTCTTTTCCTCCGCCACCTCCCTCATTGCTAAACCCACTCACAGTATCGTCTGGTTCAACATCTTCTTCCCTTCACCTCACCACCACCACACTCTCCGCCACCTCCCTCATTGCTAAACCCACTCACAGAATCGTCTGGTTCTGCATCTTCGTCCCTTCACCTCCTCCTCCTCCTCCTCACCACCACCACCATACCCTCCGTCACCTCCCTCATTGCTAAACCCACTCACAGTATCATCTTGGTTCTACATCTTCGTCCCTTCACCTCCTCCTCCTCACCACCACCACACGGCAACTCCTCACATGGTCCTCATGCCTCGTCCCCTCATGGACCCGCTCCTTTCTCGTGTGTCCACGTCTCCCTTACCCTCACACTAGCTCCCCCTGGGGCACGGCCCTGGTCTTCAGAGATGAGATAGCTGGCCATGATGATGGAAACCCGCTCGGGGGGGTCATCTCTGAGGGGGACCATCTCATATCTCTATATATACACACACACATACATACCCACACACGCTCTTCCTTGCTTCACGCCCTCCCGTCATGCCCCCAGTAGACAAATGGCCTTAATACTGATGTTGCAGGGTCGCGCTCCGTTTTATCTTCTACTACATGATAGGCTGATGGTGGGAGGAGAAGGAGAGGGGTGAGGAAAGGGATTTTCCTCCCAGGATGTACAAGATTGGCTGATAGTGGGAGGAGAGAGAGAGAGAGGTGTGTGGGGAGACGGGGGTTTTCTTCCTCGGTACGAGGGTGTGGCATTGCCTCATGATAGTGAGGTTTGTGAGGTGGGCGTGGGCGTTCGTAGATGGCTCGAGTGTGATATCTGGGTGACATGAATGTGATGATGAGGGGGTGGGGACGAGGTGGTCCCAGTGATGAAGGGGGATTCGATCCTGTGGTAAATGAAGGTCATCAGTGTGAGGTAATGGGCAGAGGTTATACTGAGAGTACAAACGAGGCTGCTTTTTTTTTTTGACCCTCCTGTGTGTACACACACACACACACACACACACACACACACACACACACACACACACACACACACACACACACACACACAAACCCTCGACCACACACCATCTTCTTTTAACTTATCGTCTTCCTCTACTTCCTCCCATTTATCTTGATCCTTCTTCTTCCCGTCTACTTCTACCACCACTTCGTCAGCGGCGGCGGCTGTGTTGGTGTTTTACACTCCTCCCTCTCTCCTCGTCCTCCGGGGTTCGATACCTGATCTCCTCCTTTTCGTCTCGGTTGACTGGCGTCCCGGGTTTGTCCCACACGCGTTTTATTTCGGTCGGCCGAGCAGAAACGACTGGTCTGATACCATCATTACGAGCCGGTGATTAGTTGACTGGGAAGAGGTTGTTTGGGAAGGGGGGGGGGAGGGTGGAGGAGGCAACGATGTTTAGGGGTGAGGTGGGGGAAAGCCGCATCTCCTCAAAACGGATGCTTCAGCGACCACCGACTCCCCGTTTTCTATAGATAGTTTTTTTTTTTTTCCTATTTTGATCTCTGTTCCCCCTTCTCCTTATCTCATTCCTTCGTCTCTCTCTCTCTCTCTCTCTCTCTCTCTCTCTCTCTCTCTCTCTCTCTCTCTCTCTCTCTCTCTCTCTGAGTTCTGCTTTCTCCTTTACATATAAGAGGTGTGTGTGTGTGTGTGTGTGTGTGTGTGTGTGTGTGTGTGTGTGTGTGTGTGTGTGTGTATTAAAGTTAGGTCAGACCTTTAAGGTTCAATCCTGACCTTTCGATGTGATGAGTATGGTATCTGGTGTCTGATGGATGGGGGGGGGGGGGAAGAAAGGTGTGTTGGAGAGAGAGAGAGAGAGAGAGAGAGAGAGAGAGAGAGAGAGAGAGAGAGAGAGAGAGAGAGAGAGAGAGGTATTTGATTACTTGATAAATGCCACCTGTCGGTCGGGTTTCTCTCTCTCTCTCTCTCTCTCTCTCTCTCTCTCTCTCTCTCTCTCACACACACACACACACACACACACACACACACACACACACGTTTTGTTTGTATAGTCTTCCTTCTCAAGATTTCATCTTTTTTTCTCAGGATGTCGTAAGAACAGTTGTTTTGAAAAACCCGGATGTTAAACGAAGGGTTTGAGGTACCTGTCGTTTACTGGGTGAGTGATTAAAACGCGGTTGGATTAACGTGTTGTATTTTCTCCTTTCAGGTGAGTGGTGATTCCGCGTTGGGCCGGTGGTTGGGGAGGCGTCTTGCGCTTCTCTCCTGCAGGAGGTAGATGGCTAGTGGTGGTGGTTGGTGGCCGCCCTTGACGCACTCACAGTATCTGAGCCATCCTACGCCCTGTGTACAACGCTCCCCGGCTGTACCATGTTGCCAGGACCTGTCCGTAATGTATGTAGCCAAGCAGTTTGTGTGTGTGTGTGTGTGTGTGTGTGTGTGTGTGTGTGTGGTTATGCCAGTTGGCTCGTTGTTGACCTTAATGGTTCCTTCCCCTTACCTGGAGGCACCTGGATGACCTGATTAGAGACTCGTTGTTGACCTTAATGGTTCCTTCCCCTTACCTGGAGGCACCTGGATGACCTGTATTTGCCCCAACGCTTGAGGTCAGTCTCGCGACGGGTTAAATCAGGTCAAAATATGTCAAAAGAGAAATATGGCAGTCGCCAGGTCGTCGCAGTGGAGGATAGAACAGGTCAGGAAGCGAGTGATTTGCGACGTGGATGATGACGCGAGAGGAGATCAGCGAGTCTGTCGTTGTACCACAGGTTGACCTCGAGGTCAGGACGGGTCGAGCATCGTCTCCAGGATGTGTTCACCAGGAGCTGAACCCTGAGACTTCATACGCGTGTCTTTGAAGCTGGAAGCCAATGTTGTTAGCTGTTTTGATATTAGAATTTCCTTGGGGTTTCTCAAGCATAAATGTTGTTGTCTGGTGGTTGGCCAAATTGTGGTGAGCTTGTACCGAGGAGGAGAGCGGAGGATGGCGTGGAGAGGACTTTTTGTGGCCTCGGGACCAGGACTTGTATGAGAAAGGAGACATTGGAGCGTTGTGGTATACGGGGAGCATTTGGAAAGAGTTGTGCACTGCTGTTATTGACTCCTGAGAGATGCATTGGATTTCGAACGGCTTCTTGGAGGGTAGACTTAGGTATTTGCATGTAACTTGGGAATTCTAAGATAGGTTGGAGTTTACACCGGGTTGGAGTTTATACCGAGGATGTTTGCCTTGAGTGGTGGAATTACAGGTCCATCAAACGAGATGGGAAGGTTGTGAGGAGGGAGTTGTTTTAAGAATGAGAAATGGGCAGAAACTGGATTTGAGAGGCATTAAACTTAACGAGGCTGTGTCTGCTCCAGTGGGAGATCCTTTCCAGGTTTATAGATCGAGCGAGAGAGGTGGGACTGGATTCGAAGGGAGTGGAGGAATGCAGCAGCGTGACTCGTCAGCGTGTATGAGTGCTTCTGGCCAGCGTGTTGAGGGAAGGAAATCATTGGCAAAGGAGGAGGAGGAGGAGGAGGAGGAGGAGGAGAAGGAGGAGGAGAGGTGTAGGAGACAGGACCGAACCCTGAGGGACACCACCATCGATAGGGCAAGAGGGAGAGGCTGACCCATCGACAATTACGGAGGTAGATTGGCCAGAGAGGAAGCCAGCTACAAAGTAAGGGAGGGAAGCCATTTGGAAACACAAAAAAAAAGAGGTGGGGGAGCTTGGGAGATGAGACCCATGATGCCATACCCCGTCAGAAGCTTTTGATGTAATCAAGGGATACAACACAGAATTCCCCATAGTCCCTCAGAGTTGATAACTAGACTTTAGTAACATAGGAGCGGATATCGCCCGTGGCTCTAGGCTTTACGAAGATCATCCTGGCGATCGGAGAGAATTTAGGGAATGCGAGTTGAGGAAGGATTCACAGACTTTCGACATTGTAGAAGTGAAAACAACAGGACGTTAGTTAAAAAGTCCGGGTGAAGCCCCGCCGAAAAAAAAGAAAAGGAGGAGAAAAGAAATGTATGACTTGTGGATTTCCTTCGTCAGATGAGGGGCATTTCCTTACGTAAAAGATGAGGGAACTTAAGGAGGTTGTATCCAGTGGAGAGGACCTGCTTGATAATGAAGGGATTTGTGTGTGTGTCTCAATGTCTGTGTTGCTACGACTGGTCGTGGCTCTGTACTGTAGCTGGGTTTTGTTACGGGTGCTCCGGGCTGTTGTTAGCATGTTGTAACAACCAAGGTTTGCTACAAGACTCCTGTTGGTGGGTGTGACGGATGTCAAGAGGCAGCGATCGCGGGGGGGGATGCGCCAGGCTGATGTGCTGCTGTGTCAGGGGCAGTGAGCAAGTACAGAGGCCTTTGATGTCGCCTTGAATTGTTACGGGAGGAGGTGACGGCCCGTGTGCTGTTGTGACGGGGCTGCGGAGGAGCGAGTACGGGTCGTCGTGGTGGTCACGAACGCCTGGGTGAGTTCTTCCGTGGAGTAAATCATGTGTACTTAAGGGCAGCATCCCCTCCCCCTTATTTTTTCATTTCATTTTCCCTCCTATTCCTCCTCCTCCCTCCCTTCCGTCTTAGTCCTCCTCTTTCTTATCCGCAGAGCTGCACTCCTGTCACTCGGGTATCCCCAGCACATCCCAAGTTGGGTATGCCATCGTATCCTGTCTTGGGGCCAGCCTCCACATACCCCAACCCCCACTTGGGAACCCCAATATCCTCACTGGGTCAACCTCTCCACATATCTTCACTTGGGCAACTCACCCGCACGGCTTCCCTTAGGTGACAT
The DNA here is from genome assembly GCF_036320965.1 of Panulirus ornatus. Classification (NCBI taxonomy): domain Eukaryota; kingdom Metazoa; phylum Arthropoda; class Malacostraca; order Decapoda; family Palinuridae; genus Panulirus; species Panulirus ornatus. Next base: position 3,729,939 of record NC_092247.1, on the reverse strand, counting down.
TCACATATCTTCAGTCAGGCTAAACCCCAACACACAGCCTCCGTTGAGCAGCCCACCCGTATCCTCTCCCGGGCAACGTCACGGATCCTCAACTGGGCAACCTTGGCATTTGTCGAGTTTTGAAGAGTATGCAAAGAATTTTCATACCCCACAAGGACTGTCAGAAATCGGAACTGTTGCGAAGACTTGAAATCATTTACACTCCTCATTTACACTCCGTTCTCTGGAGCGTAGACTGGAGGAATATGATTTACACATGAAATATCCTGGAAGACATTGTCTTCAACCAGGCCGCCGGAATTGCTCTCTGCTGGAGCAACCGGCATATGGAATATCCTTGTCTTGAACCAGCATTCTGGAATTATTCTTTGCTGGAACAACGGACGTATGGAATATCCTGGACGACATGGTCTTCAGCCAACCCTCTGGAATTATTTTTCTGCTGGAACGACCGACTTATGGAATACCCTGGAAGGCATTGTCTTCAGCCATCCCTGGGGAATTATTCTTTCCTGGAGCGACCGATGTATGGAATATCCTGGAAGGCATTGTCTTCAGCCAACCCTCTGGAATTATGCTTTGCTGGAACATCCGAAATGGAAGACGTTGCGAAATAACACCAATGGAATCAGCGGTGCCGGAAGCACAGGGGAAAAATCTTGAGAGTATTTTTAACCCGAAACTTTAGCAGGCGCTCCCCTTCAATGCTGGAGACATGATGGCTCCGGTATATAAGGATTTCAAGAACTCTCAGATTGAATGTCAAAAGAGTGAACCTGATTAGCCTGGTTACATGGTACGTGAGCTACCCTGCGGTCTGCGGCCTTCGATAAGTTTGCCGGCCAGAGGAGGGGCCCATTTGAGCACGTCGTTGCGGCTCTCGAGCACGATGGCTTGGCCCTCGAGGGCGATGGTGCGGCCCTTGAGGACGATGGTACGGCCCTTGAGATCGATGGCACGGTTCTTGAGCTCGATGGTACGGCCTTTGAGCAAGAAGGTACGACCCTCGAACACGATGGCATGGTGGTTTCCAGAGATCTCGGTACGACCCCTTGGGTCTTACTTGTAATGGCCAAAGTCAAAGACCAAGCCGTTATAACCCAAGGGTCGTACCCTCGTGCTCACGGGTCGTACCTTCGTGCTTAAAGATCGTACCTTCTTTGCTTAAAGGTCGTACCGTCGTGCTGAAGGGGTGAAGCAGTAGACGTAAGGACGAGTTTCCAGAATCGACCTCAGAATTCCCTTCCCTGCATCTCTCTTTCTCTCTCCCTTTTTATCCACGTCCCCTCCCTAAAGTCTCCCTTCCACTTACCGTCCTCTCCACATCCCCCCTCCCTTCCATGCGAATAACACAGCTTATCCTTCTTCCTCTCTGGAGCCTTGGTACTTGTATGGGAGCTTTGATGACTGCTCCATACAGCGGCGTTGGCGCAGAACACGAAATTATCTTCATGAATTTGACTCGTGTTCTAAGAGAGGCACACACACACACACACACACACACACACACACACACACACACACACACACACAAAATAGGGGTGGTTATGTTTTTATGCTTGTGTCTTTGTGCGAATGTTTGTGTCTTTGTGCGAGTGTATGTATGTATGAGGGGAAGGGGTTGGGCGAGTGAATAGGTGTATGAAAGACGGTTGCATTAGTAAGTCATTATAATTAGGGAATATAAGCTGTTAGATCGCAGAGGGGTTTAGGAATACACAAGCAAGTCGGAGAGGAGGTATACCATGTGAGTTCGATGATTGAAGACAGGAAGGAATGCAGAGAAATGAATGAGATCAATACTGGAAGGTCTTCGGGCCCAGACCATATGGTGGACCCAGTTAACAGAACATTTAGAAAGCCAGAGAGAGAGAGAGGAGTAGTGACCTGGCATTGGGGAGTTCATCCTTAGGCGAAGGCTTTGCTCTGGAATGTCAGGTCAACGAGCGATCAGGTTAAGGTCGAGAGGAAGAAACAAGGCGAGTTGAATGTGCTGCCTGAGGCAGTGCGATCATAATAATGAGGCTCTAATGATGATGATGATGATGTTGATGATGATGATCTTGAGATCGTACGTCAGAATCAAGGACACTTGCAGCATCGAAAAGATGACTATATGGAAATATTACCATCGAGATGATGACTATATAGAAATGATACCATAGAGTTAGCGGTACGAAAGATTTTGAAGAACCATTTTGCTGGCTGTAAGATTGGCATTGATTTTGTAGTATAAGCTCGCAGTTTGGGAGTCCGTCTATACCGGACGTGGCCATCATCATCCTGCCTGCTTTGGAGGAGGAGAAAAAAAAAGGCACTTGAAAATGTTTGTTTATCTCCTAGTGCGGGCCAGCGCAGAGTTGTGCATCATTTTTATGATTATACGAAAAGGGGCCAGCCTATTAGGCCCCCTCCTAGCTTCATGTGGAGGAAGCTGGCCTCCAGTGTCAAACAGGAGTTTGAGAAACTCTCTCATACTCCCGCTTGACGAGGGAGAGAGAGCCCAACCAGATCCTAAAATGGAGATGTTAATTGAATTCTATATCGTCTACGTCTTCGGGAGAGTGCGTAATGAAGACGTGGAAAAGGAAGAGGAAAACAGAGGACTACACAGATCAGGACGAATTGGGGTATCTTAGGTAACTTGGACGTAACGCTGAAGGACAGAGCGGTGATGTGTTTTTCACTCCAGCCGCTGCCAGCAACAGCCAGGTTGAGCACAGGAGGGAGACAAAAGCTGGATCCTGTGTCGAGTTATGTCGGGCGGTGAATACCTCCCTGGTGAAGTCTTCGGGGAGGTTCTCCACCCTACACAGCCCAAGCTCCTCGATGGAGTTTTTGGTCGACTAAGCTTTTTGGAAGACGCGCAGCCCTCAAGGCCTGTTGCACAACCTCCACAGCCTGGCTGGCTGGGCCTTGGTACATTTTGTAGGTACTTGTCCAGTGCACTCTTGAACTTCTCTTCCGTGCATCCTACGCTGTTTCTGATGGTAGATGGCCAAGGTTTTTGAAGAGTCTTGGGCCTCAGATGTTTAAGGTGTACCCTTTTGATTTGTGCATATGGCACCTTTGGATTTCACAGGTAATATTTTGCAAAGGTCTTCGTGCCTGTCGTGCCAGTAGTTTAATGTTTCCGAACGTAAGTTGGGAACAATACTCTCTAGGATTTCCCTAGTATAGGCGATGGTTTTCCTATCCCATTTGCACTCGGGGAGTATATATAGCGTAGGAGATGCGTAAGGTTAAAGCTGATGGGGTTGAAGACCTCCCAAACCATCGTAAGGTATACGTAAGGTAAGGTAACAGGGTACAGCTGTATGGGGGTAGAAGACCTCCCAAACCATCGTAAGGTATACGTAAGGTAAGATAACAGGGTACATCTGTGGGGGGTAGAAGACCTCCCAAACCATCGTAAGGTATACGTAAGGTAAGGTAACAGGGTACAGCTGTAAGGGGGTAGAAGACCTCCCAAACCATCGTAAGGTATACGTAAGGTAAGGTAACAGGGTACAGCTTTGGGGGTCGAAGACCTGCCATCCCAGAGATGTTTAGCGTCCACCGCAAAAACCGCCGCTGGCGCTACCAAGCTCCCTGGCTCCAACGGTCACTAGAGAATGTTGTCCTCTCTCTCCCGCTGACGTGGTGCTTTTTGCAGGGGGAAACACCCGGGGATGTGCACCCCTTCTGTGTCTTCCCCTCTGCCACGAACCACCTCTCTCCTAACCCAGGCGAGAGGCGCGTCGCCCTTGTGAACGAGATGTGATGGCAGATTAATTGGGGTGTTTTCAGTAATGACTTTAATATCAATCATATCAGTTAACCGGAGGGTAACATGCCGTGCCTTCTGTTGGGGGTGCTGTCCCTGGGCAATGGCCATCTATTCTGACTCCTGAGTGCCTTCGTGTCGGGCAATGATCCTCTTTACCAGGTCACCCGGGTCGTGGGAATAGGTTCTTGTGTCCCGTGGAGAGGTTCGCAATGCCCTCGTCTGGCTGCGTGTGCTGAGGGAGGTGCAGAAGGTGTTTCGCTGTGTTTTGAGATGAAACCAACCCCCCCACACACACCTCGGGAGGTGCGGAGCCCCAACGCATCTAGGGCGACCTGGTGGTGATGGTGAGGGGACTTAAGCAGTGGGTCTATGGGGGTTGGGGAATGTTAACCCCACCCTGCGCGTCGTCATCGTCCCCCACCACCACGAGAGCCAGGCCTCCCTCTGAAGTTTAGAGAGAGAGAGAGAGAGAGAGAGAGAGAGAGAGAGAGAGAGAGAGAGAGAGAGAGAGGAGAGAGAGAGGAGGTTTTGGACCCTCTTTGTGAGCACCTGGAGGGTTTGGTTGCCAGCGCCCTTGTTCGCCAGGCTATTGCCTCGCAGGACACCTGTGTGATTGTGAAGGATTTGGACGACCTCGATAGATCATTTCTCGGGTCGTGTAGCGGTGAATTAAAGGGTAAGGAATGACTCTGATGAATTAGGACTTAAGAGTGGATGGCGTATTGTAGACGTGGTCTTCGGGGAATTCCTTTCGATTTCCTTTTTTTTTTTTTTTTAATTCGCCGATGGGGAACAAGCGTTAATTATGTCGCTGAGAGCTGGTTCGAGGACGACAGTGTGACCTTTCAATGAAGTGGTTCCCTCCTCCCCTCGTTAAGTGATGGTTTGAGTATGACACACTGCATGTGTTCATGTAAACCGCCCGTAGAATGTTGTTTTTATTTTTTCCGGGTAAAGGTTTATTTTGAATGGTTTATTCTCGTAATGAACGATTTTTTTCGAAGTAAAAGGTTTATTTTGAAGGGTTTATTCCCGTAATACACGATTTTTTCCCGGTAAAAGTTTACTTTGAGTGGTTTATTTTCGCGGTACACGATTTCTTCTCCCCAGTAAAGGTTTATTTTGAATAGTTTATTTTCGTAATACACACACACACACACACGCACATACACACACGCACTCCCCCCCCCCCACCCAAAGAATGAAGGTTTATTTTAGATATTCTATTTTCGTATTGCACGCGCGCCTCCATGGTAGCGAAAGGGCCCCACACACACACACACACACACACACACACACACACACAGCCAGAGGTTTTGACGCTCAGCGAAGTTGTATTTCTTGTCAGCGAGCGTCTTGGGCCGCCATGTGTGTGCGAGGCCGAGCTTGCCCTGTGTGATTGGCAGCAGTGTGGCCGTCGTAAAGATAAAAGCGTATGTGGCAAAGAAAGAAGAAAAAAAAGAAAATAAATAAATCCCTTCATTCTTAATCTCTCTCCCTCTCTTTCTCTCTCTCTCTCTCTTGGGGGAGGGATCGGGTCCATTCATTCATTAAGACGCGTTTCTCCCGGTGGTGTGTGTGTGTGTGTGTGTGTGTGTGTGTGTGTGTGTGTGTGTGTTGTGTGGTGTGTGTGTGTGTGTGTGTGTGTGTGTGCATCAAGAACCATTATCGTGGCGAGGGAGGAGGGAGTTGTCTATTACTAAGGGGGGAGAAAAGGGGTTTGGATAAATGGAGTGAGAGTGTCATGTTATTGGCGGAGGATTTGGGAGTTCCTTTGTGTGTGTGTGTGTGTGTGTGTGTGTGTGTGAGAGAGAGAGAGAGAGAGAGAGAGAGAGAGAGAGAGAGAGAGAGTTAACAACACCAGGGAGGAAGGGAAGGAGGGATCTGTGTGATGGAGTAGGGAGAGATGTTTTGGTGGGTGGGAGAGGAAGGGAAGGTTGAGTTGGGGTCGGTGGTGGGAGCATTATTACGATAGAGGCCTTTGTTTTTTGTTTTTTTCTTCGGGTGGTCGTCGTGGGAAATGCTATATTGACACGTCAATATTTACATTTCTGCATCGTGTACCTCACAGTGTTTCTGGTGCCTGCAGGCAGGCAGCGTGTTGAATATTATTAGTCGTGGTGGATCCAAGGAAGATCGAGATATTCGTCTTTTTGTAGCGATCGTACTTTTTTTTTTGATATTCGAGGTAATATTTGACAATCTTCTATGCTTTGTAGTGCCTGGAGGCAGCGTGCCGAATATTAATAGTCGTGGTGGATCCAAGGAAGATCGAGATATTCGTCTTTTTGTAGCGATCGTACCTTTTCTTTTCGATATTCGAGGTAATATTTGACAATCTTCTATGCTTTGTAGTGCCAATAAGGCTCTTATGCTTGTTCTGGCTGCAGGGATTCTGGGACACCTTGCCTTCTTGGATTTTCCGAGTGTAAATGATGGTATATGTCATCAGTTTGCTTTCTAGTTAGTACAGCATCGGTGGTTTCAGTCGATCCTAATAGTTTCCGTTCTTTGATCCACGTCAGAGGGTGGCCGTGTCAATGCTGGGGGTGTGTCTTGCGGGGATCTTTGAACGACTCTGGCTCTGTCGTTCGTCCGCCCGATCTTTGAACGACTCGAGCTCTGCCTTTTCGTCCGCCGGATCTTTGAACGACTCGAGCTCTGTCTTTTCGTCCGCCCGATCTTTGAACGACTCGAGCTCTGCCTTTTCGTCCGCCCGATCTTTGAACGACTCGAGCTCTCCCTTTTCGTCCGCCCGATCTTTGAACGACTCTGGCTCTGCCTTTTCGTCCGCCCGATCTTTGAACGACTCTGGCTCTGCCTTTTCGTCCGCCCGATCTTTGAACGACTCGAGCTCTGTCTATTCGTCCGCCCGATCTTTGAACGACTCGGGCTCTGCCTTTTCGTCCGACCGATCTTTGAACGACTCGAACTCTGCCTTTTCGTCCGCCCGATCTTTGAACGACTCGAGCTCTGCCTTTTCGTCCGCCCTCGTAAGATGCCACGACACAGCAGCAGTGTTCAGTTGAAGAGGGGACGAGTTACAAACAAGTGCCTTCAAAAGGGTGTCGGTTACTGGTTTGGTCACCTCGTCTCTCTCTGCCACAGTGTTATAGATATATAGAAGAACGATGAACTGATGGGGTTCGAAGGCCTAGTTTCTCTAGGAACTGAGCTCTTCACAGTGGGAGGCATTAGGTGAGCTTTTCACAGTGGGAGGCATTAGGTGAGCTTTTCACAGTGGGAGGCATTAGGTGAGCTTTTCACAGTGGGAGGCATTAGGTGAGCTTTTCACAGTGGGAGGCATTAGGTGAGCTTTTCACAGTGGGAGGCATTAGGTGAGCTTTTCACAGTGGGAGGCATTAGGTGAGCTTTTCACAGTGGAGGCATTAAGTGAGCTTTTCACAGTGGAGGCATTAGGTGAGCTTTTCACAGTGGGAGGCATTAGGTGAGCTTTTCACGGTGGTGGCCTTAGGTGAGCTTTTCACAGTGGAGGCATTAGGTGAGCTTTTCACAGTGGGAGGCATTAGGTGAGCTTTTCGCAGTGGAGGCATTAAGTGAGCTTTTCACAGTGGGAGGCATTAGGTGAGCTTTTCACAGTGGGAGGCATTAGGTGAGCTTTTCACAGTGGAGGCATTAGGAATGGCCTGATTCACGACTGCGTGTTGTGAACTGCTCGTCAAGTGATTGTATATCCATCTAGCAGTATTACCTTCATTTCCATCTTTCTCATCTTTACCGTCATTCCCATCTTTCTCATCTTTACCTTCATTCCCATCTTTCTTACCTTCATTCCCATCTTCCTCATCTTTACCCTCATTCCCATCTTTCTCATCTTTACCTTCATTCCCATCTTTCTTACCTTCATTCCCATCTTTCTTACCTTCATTCCCATCTTCCTCATCTTTACCCTCATTCCCATCTTTCTCATCTTTACCTTCATTCCCATCTTTCTTACCTTCATTCCCATCTTCCTCATCTTTACCCTCATTCCCATCTTTCTCATCTTTACCGTCATTCCCATCTTTCTCATCTTTACCTTCATTCCCATCTTTCTTACCTTCATTCCCATCTTCCTCATCTTTACCTTCATTCCCATCTTTCTTACCTTCATTCCCATCTTCCTCATCTTTACCCTCATTCCCATCTTTCTTACCTTCATTCCCATCTTCCTCATCTTTACCCTCATTCCCATCTTTCTTACCTTCATTCCCATCTTTCTCATCTTTACCTTCATTCCCATCTTTCTTACCTTCATTCCCATCTTCCTCATCTTTACCCTCATTCCCATCTTTCTCATCTTTACTTTCATTCCCATCTTTCCCATCTTTCCCTTCATTCCCGTCTTTCCCACTGTACTGTGACAACATGAACACATTGATCAAGCGATATCTCGAGGCCAGTGTGTGTGTGTGTGTGTATGTATGTGTGTGTTTGTGTGTGTGTCCCGCCAGCTTTTTTTTCTCCACATATTTTTTTTTTTGTACGTTCCCCAGTGCGTCTCTGTAATCTTATCGCAGAGGTCAGACGAAGGGGAGGGGGGTTGGTGGGAGGTGTTGGGGGGATGAGAGCTTCCCTCTCTGAAGCCACTTTTGTCTTGGGTTTGATGTAGATCATTGGGTTCCATAAAGTCGGCCACTTTCCCATCTTTTGGGGAGAGAGACACACTCTCCCCCCCCCAAAAAAGTTTTGAAACGACGTGGGTTGATGATGCTAGCGAGTGACCAGCCGTTGCTTTGTGGAATTTATTTACTTCCCTCCTTTCGTGCTTGTCACTTTCGAATACTCTGGGGGTGATGCCACAACCAAGTGGGTGTTTATCTCTGGGGGTGATGCCACAACCAAGTGGGTGTTTATCTCTGGGGGTGATGCCACAACCAAGTGGGTGTTTATCTCTGGGGGTGATGCCACAACCAAGTGGGTGTTTATCTCTGGGGGTGATGCCACAACCAAGTGGGTGTTTATCTCTGGGGGTGATGCCACATCCAAGTGGGTGTTTATCTCTGGGGGTGATACCACATCCAAGTGGGTGTTTATCTCTGGGGGTGATGCCACATCCAAGTGGGTGTTTATCTCTGGGGGTGATGCCACAACCAAGTGGGTGTTTATCTCTAGGGTGATGCCACAACCAAGTGGGTGTTTATCTCTGGGGGTGATGCCACAACCAAGTGGGTGTTTATCTCTGGGGGTGATGCCATATCCGAGACATTCCCTCCTGGAGGGTATTCATTGCTCGAGCAAGTGGGTGTTTATCATGTCTTTATGATAAGGGGGAGGGAGGTTTCCAGGAGTGTGGTCATGGGGCAGAGTGTTTGCGTCGGTTCCTCATGGCTGCAGGGGGCGAGGTGTGGCGAGGACGGGGGTGTGGAGTGGATGGGGGGCTCTTGGGAGTGTGGCGGGGCCCGAGACACTGGGGGATTTCATGGGACGGCGGGGGACCTAGGGATGTGATGGGGACCCATGTTCACACCCATGATATTATAGAGAATTATTGCGTTAAGATCGTCCTAATAGGGAAGGTCTGTTTGGGTACGATACGCGTGGATACGCAGACCACACAGAGACCCCCCGAAGGATCAAGCGAGGTGGTCTGGCTATGGCGCGTAGGAGACGGCGTGTGTGTATGTGTGTGTGTGTGTGTGTGTGTGTGTAGAGGGTGTGCTGTACTTACTCACGAGGCCTGCGTATCTCTCCTGCCTGGGGTTTCTTGTGGGACAATTCATTTTCTTTTCCTCTGACGTCCCAATCATAAGTCTGGCCTCGCCACATTTATCCCAGCCCTGCTGTGGCCTGCCGCTTAGGAGGGCCAGCGGCTGGTAGCCCAGCAGGCAGGCAGGCAGGCCAGGGCAGGCCAGGCAGCGAGGTAAATGGATGAAGCCAGTATATACACGGATTAACTTCGGTGTCTCGTGGGGCTGTAAGGCAGGAGGCTGCTGGAACCGCTCTCCAGCCGAGCCCCAACCCCGTGATACATAGGGCTGAGAGCTGGAGAGGGGGATGACTTAGCCTTGGGGGAGGAGGAGGAGGAGGAGGAGGGTGGCGGCGGCAGAATGGGGGAGAGTTCTGGTAGGCACGGGAGCTCGGAGTGAGGTGAGGGAGTGGAAAGGGAAGACAGTGAGGTGCAGCCGCTTGTGTGTGTATGTGTGTGTGTGTGTGTTTGAGGGAGGAGGAGGGAGCAGCAGGAGGACAGGGGGTCGTATAAACGGAGGGGAGAGGAAGAGCAGGAGGAGGAGGAGGAGGAGGAGGACGATGCGCAAGGTAATTACCCGGTACCTGTGTTTGTGCTAGAGATTGTGCCCGGCCTCCCGCGGCCGCGCCTCTCACAGGGAATTTACGACCGTGTTAGTGCCCTTGTCAAGCTCCTCTCCTCGGGGACTTGATGCAGATGAAGATTATGCGTCTGGGAGATGAAGATGCCGCGAACGCAAGATGGAGGTGGCGCGTCTAAGGGAGGCAGAGATTCCGTGTTCGGTGAACGTCCAGTTAACTCGCATACCCACCACCACATCCGACGCTGAGCCTGGCTTTTTCATGACTTTCTTCGACGGATGAGATTCTGAGTGATTCTAAACAACACGGCTTTTTTAACAGCTCGCTCGACCAACGACCCATCCCAACACCAGGGTCTTCCTTGGGCTGTGAGGTAGGTAGAAGACGACCCCCTCCGAAGAATTCACCAGGTCATTCAGTCACCACAGAGCCGAAGGAAAGAGCCACTCACACCTCCGTACGGTCTACCTAAACCACTGTGGCTGATAGCACCGTCTGCTCCTCTCCTCCCTCCCCTGCAGGAGGTGGGGAAAGAGGCGGGATTCCCTCACACGTGAGCGTCCGTCGTCTACCCTGCCTTCCCTCCCCACTGGGAGGTTCTCTATCTGGGTCAACACCCCCCCCTAGCCAGAGTGAGCTGGGTGACATACTGCAGCCTCCCTACAGCACGCCGGTGACAGTCCCCATTCATGGCCTTGTCATCCCTGATCCCTAGAGGGTCCTGACGCCCTGAAGCCCCTGAACAATGCTATATACATTTGCCACGACCCTGACCCTCCACTGTATCTTGAGGTTGCCTTTACATACCCTGAATCTCCATGTATTAAACCCATTAAAGCCTCCTTCTTCGCTCACTCCTTTATCCTGCCTTACTATACTATTCGGATCTCCAGCATACCTCGCACTTCAGCCTTACGAACATAGATTATAGAAGATATAGATGAAGCCAGAGGTGTTCTGCATGCAGATTGGGATGGAGTGGTGTTAGCTATGCCCAGGAGACATTCTTCTCGTTCTTGCATTCGGATATATTCCATGGGGGGCCTCTGTGGCTTATGGAGAAGTCTTTGCGAAGTTGTTAGCCTCGCTCATAGTCCCAGGAAGAAGACGCTGGCTCTAGGGCTGGAAAAGATCGTAGAATGGCTCTCTTAGTTGTCTGACAGTCGTGATAAGATTGCTGGAGCCCTGGAGAACAAACAGAATGGGTGGCTTGGTATACAGACTTTGGGCAATCGTTGGGAGATGTGTGACTTCGATCCCATAGTACATATAAATGCGTAAGATGACAATAACCGGAAAAAATGGGAAGATAGATGGACCATTTTTCAACTCTTGGATCACATGTTGTAAACAAGGGCATTTTCCAGTGCCTCCAAGGTAGAAAGCGCACCCCCCAATATACTTGCACCCCCTCCTCCTCCTCCTCATTTGTATACCTGATATTAACTTGGGAACGAATTCGTAGCTTCATATCTTTTGCAGATGATGCTTGAATAAGTATGAATATAAAGGACAATGGAAGGCTACGAAAGGACATAAAGCTACAGGTTGTCTGAAATCATAAGAAAATCCCCTGGGATGTATGGTAGAGAAATTTGAGAAGTCTTTGTTCAGGTATTTAAAAAGTTTACCGGACCAGCCAGGCTGTGGTAGTTTCGTGGTCCAAAGGCCACATCTTCCAACTTTGTCGACCAACGGACCATACCAGTAGATTGGTCCCAACCTCGGGGTCAGAAGGCCCCCTGAAGACTACTTCGAGGTAATTCACTCCTCCAGAACCTGAGGATTCCTCTACTGTGTATATATGTTCTTGATGACCCTGGCTTGTTGGAATCAGCTCCTTCGGTATATCTCTAAAGTGGCCTTCGATCATCATTCATCTCCATGTATTGAACGCAAAAGCTTCCACCCACGCAGTTCACTTCTGTGTCTGACTTCGATACGGCTCTGTGTGTATGGATACTCACCCACCCTATAATGTTCATGTTAGTTTTGGGGTTGAGGTTAAGGAAGGTGTTAACCAGGCAGCCCCTGTTGTGATTTTAACCCCCGTGCAGCGGGAAGGTTTGTTGCACGGAGGGAGACGCGTGAGAGGGAAGTTGGTGCAGCGGAAAGTATTTTTGACGCAGACGCCGTCCTCTGTGGGGTGTGGAGGAGGATGAGAGGCTGTCGGAGCATCAGGCGGAGGTATACGATGCACGTGTAATGCCCTGCAGGAGCAGCAGCACGAAGGAGGAGGAGGAGGAATTGTAAGTGAGCTGCTGCATCCGTGCTGGCTAGTCGCTCCACGTCCAGCCTCTCGCGATAGAGGAGATAAAGATGGGGGACTTGGAGAGCACGCGAGTGATAAACATGGAGTTGGGGATAACTGTGTTAGACGCTTAAAAGGAAGGAGTCTCAGGGAGGAGGAGGAGAAGGATGAGGTGGTGGTGAGTGGAAGAGGAAGTAGGTGAGTGAGGGAGAGTGAGTGTGTGTGTGTGTGTGTGGTGTGTGGCGTGCCAAGCTCGGGGGTACGATCTAGGTCCTTGCAGAAGATGCCTTTTGACCAGAACCATACAACAGGTAACCCTTACGCAGTCTTCTTAAAACCCTTTTTATTCCTAACCACCTCTGGGGCGTTTCAGATGAATAACTTCAGTATGAATTTTTCACGGATGCAGACTGATTTTTTTCTTATGTTAGCTGAGGCCCTATTCAAGGCCATCCCATTAACGATATATATATATATATATATATATATATATATATATATATATATATATATATATATATGTGTGTGTGTGTGTGTACCCTATCTTGAGCCAGGTACCTATTTTATCGTCCAACACCCCGGGGTGGATGAACAGCTGGGCTGACTGTGGACCAACTGCCGCAACCAGGATTCGAACCTATGCCATGCTCGACCCTGGGCGGACCCGTGAATGCGTCACGGTCAGGAACGCTAACCCGTTACACCACGGGAGTCCATTTCTTTCATTGAATTACGTTTACAGTATTCGTCATAGAGACAACATGAAATAGTAGTTGGATCCGTTTGGGGAAAGACTATAACAAGGTACGAAGAGCCTCCCTCAGCGAGTTTGAAATGATGAAGAATTTATTAATTATATTTATGTTGTAATGGCGAGAGAGAGAGAGAGAGAGAGAGAGAGAGAGAGAGAGAGAGAGAGAGAGAGAGAGAGAGCACAAGGCCCTTCAGTCTGGTTACGTTCTTTGGTTAATCATTTCCATTGTCCATTAATGTCCTGTGAGGGTACAGGAGCGTAGATTAATTTTGTTCGCGTCTTAAGAATCTTTGATATATTTTGTCTGAATTTCTCTCTGTAGATAGTGTGTGTGTGTGTGTGTGTGTGTGTGTGTGTGTGTGTGTGTGTCCTGATTGGTATGGTTAGGAAGTGTGAAAGTTGGTGGTATTGCCTCCTGAAGGAGCAGGACCCTTGTATAAAGGATTCCCTGCAGGACCCTTGTATAGGATCCTCCACTCGAACCTCAGCCACCAGGATTTGTCCGGACTGTCAGGATATAAGCTGTGATTTATTGACCATACCGATGTTTTGGGAGGTCTTTCTGCCCCCACAGCTGTGCCCTGTTACCTTACGTATACCTTACGATGGTTTGGGAGGTCTTCTATACCCCCAAAGCTGTACCCTGTTACCTTACCTTACGTATACCTTACGATGGTTTGGGAGGTCTTCTATACCCCTACAGCTGTACCCTGTTACCTTACCTTACGTATACCTTACGATGGTTTGGGAGGTCTTCTACCCCCACACAGCTGTACCCTGTTACCTTACCATACGTATACCTTACGATGGTTTGGGAGGTCTTCTACCCACACACAGCTGTACCCTGTTACCTTACCTTACGTATACCTTACGATGGTTTGGGAGGTCTTCTACCCCCACACAGCTGTACCCTGTACCTAACGTATACCTGATGATGGTGTGGGGAGGTGGTCTTACCCCCACAACTTGGTCTAAGACCAAGCAACCATGCTGCACCTTAGCTCACTCAGACTGTTTGAGGCAGCGGCAAAATGAAGTGAGTGTGAGATGGTGAGGATAGCGACTGAGGTAATGGGTGAGGCCAAGTGTGAGGTGGTGAGGCTAGTGGGCCCCTACACGGCGAGGCGAGATGTCTCAAGGATCGATGATGGCCTAGGTAAATGCTGGTGATTGGGTGGTAATGGTGGTGATTGAGGGAGCGAGAGTGGTGTTGGAGGGGGCTGGTGGTGGTGGACGTGGCTGTAACGCTATACCGACCACAGTCTTTGGTTTGGTTAGTGTTGGAGGTTGGAGGTGGGAGGTGTGGTGGTGTCTGTTGAGTTTAGTGTTGAAGGGGTGAGTTGGGTGGTGGTGTGGCTGGTTGGTGTAGTGTTGGAGAGCTGAGGTGGGTGGTGGTGTGTCTGGTTTATGTAGTGTTGGAGGGCTGAGGTGAGTGGTGGTGTGTCTGGTTGGTGTAGTGTTGGAGGGCTGAGGCGGGTGGTGGTGTGTCTGGCGAGTTTAGTGTTGGAGAGCTGAGGTGGGTGGTGATGTGTGTGTTGGAGGGCTGAGGTGGGTGGTGGTGTGTCTTGTTTATGTAGTGTTGGAGGGCTGAGGTAGGCGGTGGTGTCTGGTTTATGTAGTGTTGGAGGGCTGAGGTAGGCGGTGGTGTGTCTGTTTATGTAGTGTTGGAGGGCTGAGGTAGGCGCTGGTGTGACTGGTTTATGTAGTGTTGGAGGGCTGAGGTGGGCGGTGGTGTGACTGCTTTGTGTGGTGTTGGAGGGCTGAGGTGGGTGGTGGTGTGACTGGTTTTGTGTGGTGTTGGAGGGCTGAGGGTGGGAGGTGGTTTAATCCCCAACGCAGTGGATCAAATGCCCTTTTTGAAGACGCAACTAAGGGGGAGGAATGTGCAAGTGTTGCGTGGCCGGTGAGGTATGTAGAGAGGCCGGTTTAGAAGGAGATAACGGAGGCATCGATGATGATGGTGGTGGTGATGGGAGTTGGTGATGGTAAACGATAGAAGGGCGAGGAGATAACCAGGTGACGACGGCGAGGCAAGGTAGGGAAAAATAAGCGAGATGGAAGATTGGGGGAATTGGAGGCAGCTGATGGAGATAGCGGCGGCAAGAGCCGGGTGTGATGGAGGGACGCCCTCATGATAACGAGAAGGAAGGAAGGGAGGGAGGAAGAAGTTGGTGATGGAGTTGCGATGGGATGGTGATGGGGACAGGGGCATGTAAGTGGTGATGGTTGAAGACTTGTGACGGGACCTTATGGTGAGGAGAGAGTGGCTTCCGGAAACCCATCCCTACCCATCACCACCCACCTCAGCTCTTCAACACTAAACTCTCCTAATTACCCTCCCATTTCCATCCTCCTCCTACACTCCCTCCCCACCTTCCCTATCTCTTCCCCCGGCTTTCCGTCTCCCCTTCCTCTCCCACTAGCCTCCCCCGACAACCCTTCGTCCTGATAGGTTTCATTCATCCTCCCCTCTCGCTGCTCCCCATTACCAGAATCTGTCCCCCTTGATTGCTCTCCCTCCCACTTCTTAAGGGATTCGTAATGAGTTGTATGGGAGACTGGCTAAATCTAGCGGAGTCACAAACACCAGGTCTTCCTTTGGTCCCGCGTACGGGTGGAGCGCGCGCGCGCGCGCGCGCACACACACACACACACACACACACACACACACACACACACACACGTCTGCCTCAAATATTTAGGAGTTGAGGTTTTTTGTTGGATTGTTAAGTACGAGTCACTCACTACTTCATTTTGAACCTATATATATATATATATATATATATATATATATATATATATATATATATATATATATATGTATATATAGCTACGTTTCATCGTTTTATATCATCTGACTTATATTTCTTTCTTGTGTCTCTCCTGATGATGTGATTATTATACGAAAGTGCACTTGGGAACTTCTCGTGTTTCATTTTCTCCTTGGACTTTTAAGAATATATATATATATATATATATATATATATATATATATATATATATATATATATATATATATATATATATATATATATATATATTCCCAGACACTGCTTGTTTGAGGTTACATTTAAAGTCACCTTTAGCGAGGTTGTATCAGCGCCAGCGGACGAAACGATTTTGTCTCCTCAAATAGAATTAATCGTTTGAAAGGAGTCCATCCTCTCCCTGCTACCGAGTACAGTACTATAGTCTTGCGTTGTAGGAACCCCTGCTGTAGGCGGTCGTAGGGTATACAGGGTTCTCTCACTGGGTTGGATCACCACTCACAAAGTGTGGTGATGTGTGTTTGTCTTTATCAGGTTCGTACATCGCAGAGTGAAGAGTGAGTGTTCAGGATGAGTGTGAGTGTAGCATCTACAGCTTGGCATGTCTTGGGGTGGCACGATGAGTCATTGTTTGTGCTGTAGGATCGATGGGGGATGTCCAGAGAGCGGAGGAGAAAGTGTGACCCGTGCATGTCTGGGGAGGTTAGTTTCTGGTTGACGTATATCTAGTGGAATTTAGTTTGAGTTTGGGCTCTGGGTATTTATTTAGCATTTGGCGAATAATCACAGGATGTGTTTTATCCGTGTTGTGTTTGTTGGGAGTGGGAATTGGCGAGTATATTTTGGTAAAACGCGAGGCAGGGGGTGAGCGTTTTATTTCTGCTTTGGTGTTGGCGGTCGGATGAAAGTAGTTTGGGTGGGAATTGGGGTCATGCACCTTTACAAAGAGCTGGATGTCGAGGTGGGACTGGACTGAAAGTGTTTTGCTTTGTTATAAAATTGTTGAATGCTCGTGGTCGCAAAGTGATCAATGATTGTTTTGTGTAATATATATATATATATATATATATATATATATATATATATATATATATATATATATATATATATATCTTTTCTTTCTTTTATACTATTCGCCATTTCCCGCGTTAGCGAGGTAGCGTTAAGAACAGAGGACTGGGCCTTTCAGGGAATATCCTCACCTGGCCCCCTTCTCTGTCCCTTCTTTTGGAAAATTAAGAAAAAAAAAAGGACGAGAGAGGAGAATTTTCCAGCCCCCGTTCCCTCCCCTTTTAGTCGCCTTCTACGACACGCAGGGAATACATGGGAAGTATTCTTTCTCTCCTATCTCCAGGGATATATATATATATATATATATATATCCACCTCCAATTTGGTCTCCCTCTTCTCCTCGTTCCCTCCACCTCCGACACATATATCCTCTTGGTCAATCTTTCCTCACTCATTCTCTCCATGTGCCCAAACCATTTTAAAACACCCTCTTCTGCTCTCTCAACCACGCTCTTTTTATTTCCACACATCTCTCTTACCCTTACGTTACTTACTCGATCAAACCACCTCACACCACACATTGTCCTCAAACATCTCATTTCCAGCACATCCATCCTCCTGCGCACAACTCTATCCATAGCCCACGCCTCGCAACCATACAACATTGTTGGAACTACTATTCCTTCAAACATACCCATTTTTGCTTTCCGGGATAATGTTCTCGACTTCCACACATTTTTCAAGGCTCCCAAAATTTTCGCCCCCTCCCCCACCCTATGATCCACTTCCGCTTCCATGGTTCCATCCGCTGACAGATCCACTCCCAGATATCTAAAACACTTCACTTCCTCCAGTTTTTCACCATTCAAACTCACCTCCCAATTGACTTGACCCTCAACCCTACTGTACCTAATAACCTTGCTCTTATTCACATTTACTCTTAACTTTCTTCTTCCACACACTTTACCAAACTCAGTCACCAGCTTCTGCAGTTTCTCACATGAATCCGCCACTAGCGCTGTATCATCAGCGAACAACAACTGACTCACTTCCCAAGCTCTCTCATCCCCAACAGACTTCATACTTGCCCCTCTTTCCAAGACTCTTGCATTTACCTCCCTAACAACCCCATCCATAAACAAATTAAACAACCATGGAGACATCACACACCCCTGCCGCAAACCTACATTCACTGAGAACCAATCACTTTCCTCTCTTCCTACACGTACACATGCCTTACATCCTCGATAAAAACTTTTCACTGCTTCTAACAACTTGCCTCCCACACCATATATTCTTAATACCTTCCACAGAGCATCTCTATCAACTCTATCATATGCCTTCTCCAGATCCATAAATGCTACATACAAATCCATTTATATATATATATATATATATATATATATATATATATATATATATATATTTAATATGTTATGTTAGAGTTTGATGGATGAGCAGAGGGGTGAGGCGTAGTTTAGTATGGAGCGGGTGATTTCTTTTATTTAAAGAACAGTAGGATTCCTCTTTCCTCGCTGGGACACTGGCTGGTGCCGGTAACTATTCGGAAAGGGGCGTTTACTCTGTACGTAGGTCTTTGTGTTGATGTTTGTGGTGTAGGGGGGGGGGGGGGTTGAATGTCGTGTGTGTGTGTGTGTGTGTGTGTGTGTTATGTGATGCATAGTGTGCTTTGAGTTTTGTGTAAGTGGATTCTCTCTCTCTCTGTGTGTGTGTGTGTGTATGTGTGTGGGTGTGTGTGTGTGTGTGGCTTGTAAACCTTATTCCCGTGTATAGAACTGACTGTAGTGTGTGTGTGTGTGTGTGTGTGTGTGTGTGTGTGTGTGTGTGTGTGTGTGTGTGTGTATGTCTGTGTGTCTGTGTAGAAGCCATTGTTTAACGTACGACTGCCTTGTTTGGTAATTAGAGTCATTGTTTTGGTAATTAGATGCCTTATGGGGTAATTAGACCCCCTTAATTGTTTTTTTTTCTTTGGAATTCCCTTTTTTTTGGCGTCCAGAGTTGAAGTAGACCTTTTACCGCGCCATTTGATTTAAGGGGTAACTAGGATGTTCCCCCTATGAGTACAAGTCATCACAAGATGTGGGTTTAATGTGTGTGTGCGTGTGTAGGGGGGACTTTTTGCCGTTAATGTGGCTCCTTTCAGCCTGTGAAACAAGTTGGTCTATCCTTTTAATTCTCCCTATGGCGCTTGGGGATCCACGTCTGACACTCTTTGTAAGTCCATGTAGTTAAAATCCCGTTTTCTTTTTTTCTTTTCATTCGTTTCCCACAGAACGTCGTTGGCAGTGTATTTCGTTAATTCCCATAGAACGTCGTTGGCAGTGTATTTCGTTAATTCCCATAGAACGTCGTTGGCAGTGTATTTCGTTAATTCCCATAGAACGTCGTTGGCAGTATATTTCGTTAATTCCCATAGAACGTCGTTGGCAGTATATTTCGTTGATTCCCATAGAACGTCGTCGGCAGTATATTTCGTTAATTCCCATAGAACGTCGTCGGCAGTATATTCCGTTTTTTTATCTCTTGTGTGGTAGTCCTCCTGAACCATTTTCCTGCTGGTTGTTATGCCGGAGCGAGTGGTGGTAGGGAGGGGAAGGATTCTTCTGCAAGCCTTAATGTTGTCTCCATCTATATAGTTGGCTGGGGGAGTCGTACTGGGTGGGGAAGGAGCCTTCTGCTTTTCTGTCGTGTTCCATCTCTTTGGGTGGGGAAGGAGCCTTATGCTTTCCAGTGCATTTCCATCAATATGGGGAAGGAGCCTTCTGCTTTTCTCTTGCCTCCATCTTTTAGTGGTGGATGAGGGAGGAGGGAGCCATCTGTCCAGGCACGTCTCCATTTGTGTAGATAAGAAATTCTGGGCACTGATCACTATCCTCAAACAGATGACCTCTATAGACCATCAGGTCTTCTATTATGTGGCCTTCTCATGTCGTCTTCCGTGTTCGGCAGAGGGTGTGCCACCTACTCTTTCATTACAGTCGTACAGGATCCCGGAAGGGAATCATTCACCTACGTCTATATTGGTTCATGTCTTTGGTCCAGTACCTCACGCCACCTGAGAGTACATGGGAGAGCCAGATATCACAGTACATGGGGGTAAGTGGGAAAGCTCGATATCTCCCCATAGGAGTAGGTGGGAAGGCCACTTAACACCTACATGGGGGAGAAAAACCCATATAACAAGACCTGATGATCCATGACGAAGTTATCCGTTGGGGGTACAGTAATGTTATTCTTAGGTTCCTCACCTGTGCAGGTGGGGACGAGATTCGTAAAACCAGAGGGACGAAGAAACCTTTGTGTCGTTAGGGCCTCCGACGTCAGGATGGCTTCTTCATCGACCCTGAGTTTAGTGAATCCTTGTTTTCGTACGGCAGTGGCAGTCTACGGTAAATGTGATTGGTGGGGAACGAGAGGAACTGGACTGTTTGAGACACTGCTCCAGCGACGTCAGCAATAATAAGTCGTGTAGATTGAAGGGAAAGGAAGTATAGGGCCTATGGGGACATCAAGTATAGGGCCTATGGGGACATCAAGTATAGGGCCTATGGGGACATCAAGAATAGGGCCTATGGGGACATCAAGTATAGGGCCTATGGGGACATGAAGTATAGGGCCTATGGGGGGACATCAAGTATAGGGCCTATGGGGACATCAAGTATAGGGCCTATGGGGACATCAAGTATAGGGCCTATGAGGACGTCAAGTATAGGGCCTATGGGGACATCAAGTATAGGGCCTATGAGGACGTCAAGTATAGGGCCTATGGGGACATCAAGAATAGGGCCTATGGGGACATCAAGTATAGGGCCTATGGGGACATCAAGTATAGGGCCTATGAGGACGTCAAGTATAGGGCCTATGGGGACATCAAGTATAGGGCCTATGGGGACATCAAGTATAGGGCCTATGGGGACATCTCCCAAACTGATGAACCCCTGGCGATGTCTTCGGGAGGTCTTGTCACTCCAGAACCCGGGCTGAGTCGAGGCTGATGGCTCACTGGGTCGTTGGTCGACCAAGGTGTTAGAAGCCGCCACCCACAGCAGGCCCACATACCCCTCACAACCTGGCTGGTCTACGACAATCCTTTTGGGTTATGATGGCCTGGCTTTTGACCCGGTCGTTTTTTTTGAAGGATCGGGTCATGGGCGAGGTCGTGGTGCTCACACGGGTCGTACAGGTCGTGCTCAAGGGTCGTACCGTGATGCTGAGGAGGTCAATCTTTACGGTCCAGTATCTCGCATGTTACAGGGTACAGCAGGAGGAGGAGGAGGAGGAGTTGCAAATCCCCACCAATAGTAACGAGTGCACTAAATTCTCCCTTAAAAAAGATGCGGAGGAAAAAATGGCAAGTCGTAAATTGGTAATGTTTTTTCACCCCCCACCCTGCAGCAATACCGCTTTTCTTTTGCTTGCGGCGCTGCCCCCCCCACCCCCACATTTGCGTGCTTTTAACTACTCATTACGGAAGGGGAATGGGGGGCACACTACGTTACCAAGGGGACGGGGCGGAATGATGAGGGAGGGAGGGAGGGAAGGGGGAAATAAGGATAATAAAGAGGGGGTTGGGGGTGGATGGAGGTATGGAGGGCGTAGTCGCGAGGGAGGTAGAGCAATTCCAAGAAAAGTGTTCGACGGTAAACAAGGGGGATGTAGAGGGAGGGAGGGAGAGGACAAGGACCTTTAAGGGATGAAAGGGAATAAGGAGGAGGAAGAGAGCGGACTGGAGGAGCGAGGGAGTTGGCAGAGACAACATTACGCGGAGCTAGTTAATAAATACACGAAGGTTGTGGGGACGGGGTGGAGGGGTTGAATGGCTACAAAAGCTGGGGCTTCATCCACAGGGAGGGGGGATGCACTGTGGTGCGCTGGTGGTGGGGCTGGGGTGATGCATATTGCTGGAGGTGTTCCAGAGGTGAAGTGACGGTGAGGGTGGAGTGTGGGAGGCAGCACTGGAGGAGGGGTGGTGGCGGGGCAGCATTGCGGAAGGGACGGCCGTGTTGGTGGAGCAGTATTGTGGAAGGGACGATGGTGTTGGAGGTGGTGGGGTAGCAGTGGAGGAGGGACAGTGAGGGAGGAGGGAGTAGCAGCACTACTGGAGGAGGGACAGTGGGGTAGGGGCAAGCCAGCATTTGAGGAAGGGGGGGTTTCGTAGGCCAGCACTAGGTGGAGGGACGGTGATTGTGGTAGAGCAGCAGCGGTGGAGGGCGCGGAGGTAGCGTGGCAGTAGTGGTGGAGGAGTAGGAGCTGTGGTGGTGGTGGGTGGGGGCCGCGCAGCCACAACCTGGTCCTTTCATCCGTGTGTATGTTTGTGCCACTCTGTGTTTGTTGACGTTTTCGTCTCTTGCTTCACTGGATGCCACCCACAGTCTGTGTACGCCGCTTCGCTTAGTGCCGCGGTGAGGGGGTTGGTTAGCTTCGTCTGCTGCTGTGGTGGGGGGATGGTTAGCTTCGCGTGCTACTTTGGTGGGGAGATGGTTAGCTTCGCTTGGTATCGTTGTGGGGGGTTAGCTTCGCCTGCTGTTGTGGTGGGGGATGGTTAGCTTCGCTTGGTGCTTTGGTGGGGGGATGGTTAGCTTCGCCTGCTGCTGTGGTGGGGAATGGTTAGCTTCGCTTGGTGCTGTGGTGGGGGGTTAGTTCGTTCCGCCTGGTGCTGCCTACCTATCTCGTGGAGGATGGTGTACGTGGAGCGGTGTGGTGAAGGATGGTGTATAAGTGGAGCGGTATGGTGGAGGATGGTGTACGTGGAGCGGTGTGGTGGAGGGTAGTGTATACGTGGAGCGGTATGGTGGAGGATGGTGTATACGTGGATCGGTGTTGTGGAGGATGGTGTACCTGGAGCGGTGTGGTGGAGGATGATGTATATGTGGATCGGTATGGTGGAGGAAGGTGTGAGTGGAGCGGTGTAGTGGAGGAAGCCGTACAGAGGGGTGGTGGTCCGCGCTACATGTGCTGCAGGAGGCGGGCCTGTGTGCCTCCAGCCATGCCTTCGAGACACACTGCCTTGTGCTGGTCTAAGCGCTGGCCTTCTTGGTCTTCTCAGTGATTTATTGGCTAAATAATTGGTGGCCGGCTCCCTATTGAATTTCGTTATATATATATATATATATATATATATATATATATATATATATATATATATATATATATATATATATATATATATATCTCGCTGGTGGGGGATGCTATTTCATGTGTGGCGGGGTGGCGACGTGAATGGATGAAGGCAGCAAATATGAATATGTACATTTGTATATATACATGTATATGCCTGTGTATGTATATGTATGTATACGTTGAAATGTATATGTATGTATATATGCGTGTATGGGCGTTTATGTATATGCATGTGTTCGTGGGTGGGTTGGGCCATTCCTCGTCTGTTTCCTAGCGCTACCTCGCTGACGCGGGAGACGGCGATAATTATGAAAAAAAAGATATATAAACTTGTATATATATGTGTGTGGGGGGGGAGGAGGGTTTTTTCCTACATATTCGCTAGGGTTCAGACAAGGGCATTTAGTAACATTATTATGTTTATTCTTAGTTTTTATTTTTTTTTTTAGTTCCCCTGCCATGGGCGAGATGGTTTAGTGTTTATGTAATATATTTATTTATTTTCTTTTTTTGCCAAGAGTGATGACTGGCAGAGTTAAGAAGAACTGCTGTTTGTTGACGTGCTCGGTGTTTAAGCTGCCGGGAAAGGAAGGGGGGGTTGTGGTGTTGGTGGAGAGAGAGAGAGAGAGAGAGAGAGAGAGAGAGTTAAGTGCGTCAAGACGTATGTGGGAGACAACATGTTGGGGGACCCCTCCACTTTTGCCCCGTTCCCCCTCCTCCTAATGACCTCCTGTACCTTCTGAATGTAATTTTGCTTCTGTACCTGTACCTGCTGTACCCTTCATACCCGTGTTGCTGTATTTCTACCCTCAGTTCCCTTTATCTGCACTACTGTATTTACACTGTATCCCCCCCCTTCTGTATTCTCTCGTGTTCCACTACCTGTACCCGCTGTATCTCCGGCTGTGCGAGCTGTAGCACTTAGTGTTTCTCCAGCCATCAGAAACACCATTGGATGAACGGTGGGGCACACTAGGCTGTGTGAGAGTATGTGGGCCTGCGGACTGAGGCTTCCAACAGCCTAGTTGACCGACGACCCCGCTCAGAAATCTGGGACCAGCCCGGGTTGTTGAGGGGGGTAGAAAGCCAGCACCCCCCTAAAGACTTGGCCATGTATTCACCAGATATTCATCCTCTTATACGTGGTGTACTGTCCTTGACCGTAATGGCTCCTAATCCTGTACTTGTTACACTCATGCTAAACTTGTCCCTTGTTACACTCTTGCTGAACCTCTACTTGTTACACACTTGTACCTTTTATCTTCACAGGTTTTGTCAATAACTTAGAATTGGTTTTACTTGTAGCCTAGTGTGCCTCTACCTTCATTAACATGTGTGTCATTTCACCTGGCTGCTAGAAGTGACCTGGAGTGTTTCATTACCTGTTACCTGGTGTGTCCTCTCTGGGCCTGTGACCTGATATCCGACTTAGACTTGTTTGACCTAGGTTCTCCACCCTCAGGACCATCCCTCGTTGTGCTGCTAGACCTGACTGCCTGCTCCCTGCTTCATTACTTGCCTTTTGCAAACACCTTGCCTCTCGGCTCTCACTCTTCTGTCTTTTCGCTGCCTCTCAGCGCCCTGTCATTCTCCCTCCAGGACTCTCTACCTTCTCCGTCCCCTCAAAGCAACCAGTATGGCTTTGCCCATAGCAACTTGCCTTTTTCACTCCCCACCATCGTGTCTACATAGTTTAATACCTTGTCTGCCCCCTACTATAGCACCGGGCGAGCCTCTTTGCCCTCACCATCCATCGCCCCTCTTCATCCTGCCTGTCCGACCCCAGAAAACGTGACCTCCTCTCTGTTCCCGACTCGTAACTGGGTGTGTTTTGGAAGAGAACCCGCTCGTGTTCGGGTATCAGTAAAACATTATGTTATTTTGGAGCTAATCTTATTTTGCCGAAAGTCCTACTCTTCGCGGTCGGTTGTCTGTAGGGATAATTCCTTCCTGTGGATTCTAAAATTCGCCCCACCAGGTCCTGGGGCAGCGAAGCCACTCGCCGACCCTCCTGGTCCTTCCCTCCACACACCCGTGAGCGCGACGGTGCGGCTGTTGGGGTATTGGGTATGGCTGGCCTTTGACCTGACCCTCATGGGTCTGGACAAAGGCAGAGTCCATCATACCCAAGGGTCGCACCAGCGTTCATCAATAGGGTCATCTTCGCCCGTGGTGACTGCGGTGGTCGTGGTTAGCAGTCACAGATGGCCACCTTTATCCTCGGGGGTTTAGGGCGACCCCTAAATCAGCGTGAATGATCCTCAAACTTCAGTGTTCTTTTCTCTAAAACTTTTACGTTCTTTCTCTCCATTGGTCTTCGGCATTGTCAGCCTCCCTTCCCCTGAGCCCCAGCGTCCTCTCCTCTCTCTCTCCACCATCGTCCTCTCCATAGCGATCCAGTCCTTACAAACGCTTCTGGCGGTATTAGTTTAGCGTTAGCAGCTATTTGTGTGGCTCAGGCCCTGGCGCAATGGCTTAAGCGATCCCTTAGCTTCAAAGGAAACGGGTCTGAAGGCTTCCTCGAGGTCCCGGCCGCCCCACACCACACCACAACCCCCGCCTTCACTGGGAACAGTTTCCTTGCTTGCTTACCCCGCCACCTGAAGTGGATTAAGGCGACCAAAGGAAGGAAAAGGGTCAGCCTCTTGTGAGGCGCTGGGGTGACTGAGATTCAGGTATACATTTTTTCCAGATGTCAAGATGGGAGTTTTTTTTTGGAAATGAACATCACCTTTTTTTTGTGTATCTTTGGAGATAATATTATGTAGTAAAATAAGAAAGACCAGAATTTCCGTGCATTATTCTCCATGAAGGGTGAGGGATGCGTTTGTGAGATGTTAAAAGTAAAAAGAAATTTGTTCCCCTTCCCCCCCTCACGAGCGAAATAAGTTGGAAAGATGGTGTCTTGTCTCCCAGCTCATACTGTGACTCTAATGGGGGAATTTAATGGGCTCTTGTCTTGTAGGCGAGGTGGTGGCGAGCCGGCCTGAGGATTTATGTGTGGGTGCGAGTTTTAGCCGCCGGTGGGGGTGGGGGGGGAAAGGTGGCGTGCAGGGCGTTTAATGAGAACCTCCTTCCTGTTAACTGTTGACACCCTCCGCCAGGCGTTGTCGCATCCTTTTCCACCCCGGCGGGGGGCGCGGGCTTGACCCACTGTCGGCTTGGGGAGGTAGGGCCGTTTGGAGGAGAGGAGGAGAGGAGGAGGGCTGATGTTATTCATACGATGGTGGAGGGTCGATGCCTTCGAATTGTTATCGGGTGGTAGTGGATGGCTGTGGGAAGAGATGGTGATCCAAAGGGGTCCCTCTCCCCCTCACTCGGGTAGCCAAGTGTTCTTTTGGCGTCCTGGATCATAGTGATTTCGTGTCGGTGCTGTTTATCTCATGGTTAAGGTTCGGCGTGCAGTCGCCATCACCTTCGTGAGCTAGTACGGCCATGCGTTGCTCTACCGAGGCTTCCAAACACACACACACACACACACACACACACACACACACACACAGCGTTTGTGTGTGTGTGTGTGTGTGTGTGTCGACCGTCGCTCCCAGATGGCCCGCCTCACCGTCCCCCTCCCCAAAGGAGAGGCAGTTCATTGTTGCCGGAGAGGAAGCGCAGTGTGAAGGTGCTT
Organism: Panulirus ornatus; assembly: GCF_036320965.1. Lineage (NCBI taxonomy): Eukaryota > Metazoa > Arthropoda > Malacostraca > Decapoda > Palinuridae > Panulirus > Panulirus ornatus. Next base: position 3,703,347 of record NC_092247.1, on the reverse strand, counting down.
GTCCGTCTTGCACTAATAGGATTGTATCTCTCTCTCTCTCTCTCTCTCTCTCTCTCTCTCTCTCTCTCTCTCTCTCTCTCCCTCCGTCTTGCTCTAATAGGATTGTATCCGTCTCTTTTTTAGTTTCACGTCGTTTTTTCCGGGGCCAGACCACCTCGCCCTGGACCTTGGGGTCTTGTGTGGCCGTCTGTGTGTCTGAGTAAGTCTCATATGTCTCTCTCTCTCTCTCTCTCTCTCTCTCTCTCTCTCTCACACAAACACCATCTTTAACCCCCTTAGTTCACGCTTCGGTTCATTTTCATTTCGGGTATGTGAGTCCCTCTTGTGAATTTCATGCCTTTTTTTTTTTTGAGAGAGAGAGAGAGAAAGAGATCCTCGCTGTTAATTCCTCGTCTTTTATGTTTGCCGTCCGCTCATTTCCTCCTCCTCCTCCTCCTCCTCCTCCTCCTCCTCCTCTTCTGAATGAAATGTCGTCCCTCTAGCCCATAATAACATCATCCATCCCTTCTCTTCCATTGTAAAATATCTCCTTTCCATCCTCCCTCGGTTCCATCTGGTCTTGTCTCCTTCCTCCCTCTCGTATATCATGTCTCCTCCTCCTCCTCCTCCTCCTCCCTCTATATCTGCTTGCCTGCCGTGTCCTCCACTCCCCCCCTTTCCTTCCCTCACCGTATGTTCTGCTTGCCCTTTGGCTGTGTGGACCCACTCCCTCCAACCCGTCCCACGCTCCCCCTTCCCTGCCCCACAGCCTCCCCATGGGTCGGGGCGCCCCTCAGGAAACTCCCTCAACCACAGCTCATTATCGCCGCCACAGTTTGCGACCATCCGTTCGCTGCTTCCTGAAAATATCTACCTCCCCGGCCCGCCCCGACCCACCCCCGCCCCCGCCGTGGAGCGTGTTTTCTCCCCCTGCCACACCGCCACCCACTCCTTCCGTCCCTCCCTCACCCACCCACATGTCTCAAGGCTGCGACAAACGAGGCTGGCGGAGGCCATGCAGAGCAGACGGGGCTCCGTCGACGAGAGAGAGAGAGAGAGAGAGAGAGAGAGAGAGAGAGAGCGGGGGAAGAGAATTTCTTAAAATCACGAAGGGGGGGGGGGGAAAGAGATGTTTGGGTCAAGATGAGGCACTGGTGTGTGTGTGTGTGTGTGTGTGTGTGTGTGTGTGTGTGTGTGTGTGTCGGCGACGAACAAAGGCTGGCCCGGGGGTCGGGCGACTGTGGGTGGGGGATGGGGTGAATTGAGCCATTATCACCTGTAGCGTCGGCCCCGAGAGCCGTCCCTCCCACCACATATGTTGTTGATAATGTCAGAAATATCTCGTCTTGGCCCTCTTCCTCCCTCCCTCCCTCTCCAACCTCTCCTCCCTCCTCCTACATACCTACCCTGCTCCAGCCTCTCCCTATCTCTCCCCCAGGCATCCCAGAGTCGGATGTTATTTAAATTCTTCTCGCCGTTTTTATCGGCTTTTTGGGGGGAGAAGATTTACGTAAATATGGCCGGGGGCTTTTGAGGCGGCCCGTACACGCCGGCCGTAGCTCCGGATAGAGTAATTACGTGCACCCGTACCCTCCCTCCTCCTCCTCCTCCTCCACACACACCCTGCCCTGCCCTGCCTCCCCTTCCCTCTCCTCCGGTACACCCATACCTCCTGCCCTGCCTCCCCCTTCCCTCTCCCTCCCCCCCGGTACACCCATACCTCCCACTCCTCATCCCTCTCCCGGTACAACCATACCTCCCACTCCCCATCCCTCTCCCGGTACAACCATACCTCCCACTCCCCATTCCCCGGTGCATCCGCACCTCCTGCACTGCCTCTTCCCTTCCCTCCCACCAGCGAGCCGTACCTCCTCCTCTCCTTCCCTCCCAACGCCTCTGTACTCTCACCTCTCCCTCCCAACGCCTCTGTACTCTCACCTCTCCCTCCCAACGCCTCTGTACTCTCACCTCTCCCTCCCAACGCCTCTATACTCTCACCTCTCCCTCCCATCGCCTCTATACTCTCACCTCTCCCTCACAACGCCTCTATACTCTCACCTCTCCCGATCACCCCTATATTCTGCCTCTCACCTCTCCCACCCCATTCCTCTCGTATGTCAGTGTAATGCACGGTGTACTGGTCCAGTTATGTCTTGCCTTTCGTAAGAAGAGGGACTGACCTCGTCGTGTTTACAGTGAGCACGTGTGATTGTGTACGTGAGGCAGATTGTACACACGTGGGCCACTGTCCTTCCCTGTCTTAAGACAGTCTATTCCTACCCATGTCTTGAGACAGTCTATTTTCCCCCTTGTCTTAAGACAGTCCATTCCTACCCCCCTTGTCCTGAGACAGTCTATTTCCTCCCTTGTCTTAAGACAGTCTAGTCCTACCCATGTCTTGAGACAGTCCATTCCCCTCCCCCTTGTCTTAAGACAGTCTATTCCTCCCCTTAAGACAGTCTGTTCCCACGTACAGTCTGCTGCCTCCTCCACACGGACACCATGACCTAATGATAAGTAAACTAGGCGTTAGATACCGGCAGACCTCAAAATCAAAACCACTCTTGTTGATGTTCACTGTATTGACCCAGACATCCTAAGAGCGTTAGGGCGAAGTTTGCTGGTGAAATACCCGTAGTTTAGACCATGGGAATGACTATTGATCCGTTCGACTAAGCGAAGCTATTATTATTTCGCGTCATTCGACTGTTGTTTTGACTATTGTTAAGTCTTCTTAATGAGATGTCTTTGGCCGAGGTTGCCGGCGGATACGCCATTAGCCCAGTGGTGTAACAAGGTGGTTAGCAAAAATCTCTTCTTATTTCGAGCTGTGTTTTTGGCGTCGTGGAATGGCGCGGGGTCGCCTCCCAGCTGCTTACTTGTAAGCTTGGGCAAAAGCTGATTGGATCTTAATACTTCGTTGTTCCAGTAGGTTCAGGGGGGGGGGGGGGTCTTGTTCTGGGTAGGGGTGGGTTTCAACACCTCGTCTGCTTCATCAAGGAGTTGGGCAATACTTTTCTCCTCCGACAATATAAGGAGTTGGATCGCCTTATCTTGACAATATAAGGAGTTGGATCGTCTCAGCCTGACACTATAAGGAATTGGATCGTCTTAGCCTGACACTATAAGGGGTTGGATCGTCTTATAGCCCAAACCCCTCTTTTCCTGAGCCTTTCTCCCGAGATAATAGGAGTGTCCGGGTAGAAATACAGGCTTCACTACTTGTCCAAATTAAGAAAAGAAAAAAAAAAAACGAAACTTTTCCCATCAACTCAGTCGACCAAACTGCTGCCGCTGTTCGTAGCGCAGAGGAAGCGGGTGAGCTGTTTTTGATGAACCGGGGACAACACCTCCTTCGAGGGACAATGGCTGGGGGGAGGACGAGTTGGTTGGTAATGTGGACGACTGTCTTTTAGTAGGAGCAGGAGGAGGGAAGACCCACTCCTTCCTCCCACTTCTTCCTCCCCAGCCCTCCCTCCCACAAGGTGTGTGTGTGTGTGTGTGTGTGTGTGTGTGTGTGTGTGTGTGTGTTCAGGGGGTAGGATGTAATTACTAGTTTATGAAGGCTTTACGCTTGGCTGTGGAGGGAAGCAAGAGAGAGAGAGAGAGAGAGAGAGAGAGAGAGAGAGAGAGAGAGAGACTGGGTGTGAAAGAGAGACTTATGAACCCCCAGAGAAGCAAGGAGAGAGACACTTGGCATAAAAGAGACTTATGAACCCCCCAGAGAAACAGGAAGAGAGACACTGGGTATGAAAAAAATTATGAACCCCCCAGAGAACCAGGGAGAGAGACACTTGGCGTAAAAGAGACTTATGAACCCCCCAGAGAAGCAGGAAGAGAGACACTGGGTATGAAAAAAATTATGAACCCCCCAGAGAAGCAGGAAGAGAGACACTTGGCATAAAAGAGACTTATGAACCCCCCTAGAGAAGCAGGAAGAGAGACACTGGGTATAAAAGAGAGACTTATACCCCCCCCCCCCCCCAATGAGAATTAAACATCGGTTAAAATTGTGTAGGAAAGTGAGGGACGAATTGGAATGAAGCGAGGGGTTGAGATGAGTGGAGAGCGAGAAGAATAGTCGTGGCAGGTGAGAGGGAAGGGAGAGGAGGAGGAGGAAGGAGGAGGAGGTGGAGGGATTGAATAATAGATGTAAGGTAGGGAGAGATTGTGAGGGGAGGGGGGGGGGGAGTGAGTGAGTCACAGGGTAAAGAGAGATCGTTCGGGCTCATGAGATGGTCCGTTGAGAGATGGTCCGTTGAGTCACGGGTGGAGTTAGGCCGCCACTTTTTCGAACCATCCTTGTTCGTCGTCAGCTACTGCCAACACCCAAACCATGTGCTCCTCCTCCTCCAACTCCTCTTTCTCCTCCTCCTCCTCCTCCTCCTCCTATCTTCCTCCTCTTCCTTCTTCATCTGTTCCTCTCTCCCTTAACCGTCCCTAACCCTAGACCACGACGACGACCACCACGACCGCTACCACCCATCACCACGACCACCACCTCCTCTCGCTGCTGTTGGTGGTACTCAGTAACCTGATACTGTGGGTGCAACAGCTGACCACAGGGAGGATGGGCGGAGCGAGGGAGGCAGTGAGGGAGGGAGGGAGGTAGTCGTCTAGAGAGAGAGAGAGAGAGAGAGAGAGAGAGAGAGAGAGGACCCGGTTTAATCAGGGTGGTCGCGTAGGACATATAGAAAAGAGAGGGGGAAATTTAGGGGTCTTGTATGGAGTGAGGGTGATTTTAGGACCTTCACTTCAGGTAATTAAGGGCAGATTTTAAGACGAAGTGACTGGGCCAAATTTTTCGAATTAGGGGGCATGTAATTTAGAACTTTAGATTACATATTACGTACCTTTAGAAATTAGAAAGAAAGAAGAATAATTAAGATGACTGACAATTTATAAGGTCGGAATCATTCATGACGCCCACAGAGATGGTAATTTAGAACACGTAATTACAGAGGAGGTAATTAAGAAATTTTTACAGGGAGGGTGGAACTGTGTAGATCATGAAATGAGAAATTTAGGGTCGGGGTCGAGAAGAAAGAGGACTCGACTCTGGTGTATAAGAGGATCTGATTTTGGCTTCTAGAACGGCAGATTCTGTTTTCTAATATTTTTCCTACGTGCATTCCTACACTCCTACCCATCCTGGAGAGGGTGACGTGAAATAGGATACGGAGTCGTCGGAATATCCTGGGTCTGGGCCTCCGAGATTGAATTACGTCAAATGTTACATTGAGGACAAGATTATTATTTTCCGAGAGTTTGGGCGGCATTGAATAGATAGGGTTGTGCGGAGGAGGGTGGATTGTGTCGGAAATGAGATAGATGTTGACAGTATGTGGTGTGAGGTGGCTAGATCGAGTAAGTAATAAAAGGGTGAGAGAGATGTGTGGTAATGAAAAGAAGCGTGTGGTTTGCTGAGAGAGACGTTGAAGAACTGAGATTTCAGTAATGAGGTTATAAAACACGTGACTTATTTACCGTAGGTCAAGTTTAAGACACTCTTTAAGTATCTGAAGTCCATCGGTCGTACTCGACATGCTCAGCCCAGTAGACGAAGGAACCTAGAGAAACTGGATCAATTTTTTTTTTTACATTAGATGATTCCGTTGTACGGTGTGTCGTGTACCGGACTCTAGCGTATGTGCAGTCATACTGAAAGGGAGGGAGTTCGGTGTCAGCAATGAGGAAGGAATGAAAGTCACTTAGTCGCACTATCCATCTTGGAGTCATTCACAAGTTGGAGGTAGATGTACGGCAGAGTGTTCAGTTTGTAGTGATGATACACAGTGATTAACCTCGAAGATTGATTGATTCACCCTCGTGAGCACGACGGTACGACCTGGTCTTTTGGGGGTCAGGTCAGAGGCCAGACTATACTTCTCTAAGGGTCGTATAGCCTTATCTAAGAGTCGTACCGTGTCGTGCTCGAGGGTCGTACCATCATGGTCAGTTTGTTTGAGTGCTGATGCTTCTTAGTAAGGTTTAAGGGCGGGGCGGTTCACGAGGAGAAAAGTTGATGGTCGATGAGGAGAATAGCAGAATTACTGTGATTGCTGAAGAAGAATACAACACGGTATGGTGGTGGTTGAGGAGTATATATCAGTTTTTGTGGTGGTTGAGGAGTATAAGAGTTTTGGTAGTGGTTGAGGAGTGTGTCAGATATTGTGGTGGTTGTGGAGTACAAGTTGTGATGGTGGTGTAGGAGTACGGAGCGGGATACAGGTAAGGAATAATATTAGATTTGGTCACTGAATAAGTATGATATAGATGCAGTACGCCAGTGATTGGATAACTCTACATCTACGCTTATTCCTAGACGTCAATTGTATATGTATTTTTCTCTTCCACAGGTATGTCGGAGCCGTGCAGTGTATTCACTATCAGATGGGACGGACGGTGGTCCTGTAGGATAGATATCTTCATCCAGAATAGGGATGGCAACAGTGAAGTCAGGAAGGTGAGGATTGTTTGATCATACACCCGGAGATGATGAGGATAGGTACGTATGGAGATGGACGAATAGTTAAGATGATGAGGATAGATACGTAAGGTGATGGACGAATAGTTAAGATGATGGGGCTAGATACGTAAGGAGATGGACGAATAGTCAAGATGATGAGGATAGACACGTAAGGAGATGGACGAATAGTTAAGATGATGATATATACGCAAGTTGATGGGCGAATAGTTAAGATAATGAGGATATATACCTAAGTTGATGGGCGAATAGTTAAGATGATGGGGATAGATATGTAAGGAGATGGGCGAATAGTTAAGATGATGAGGATAGATACGTAAGGAGATGGACTGGTAGTTAAGACAACCCTTCAGTTGTGCACATCCGCCAGAGGCCAGCTGGCGAGAAGTGATCGAAGCGTATATACGCATCGCCGAGTGGTTGCTGTTGGCAGCTGCCTATATCATACTTCAAGGTGATCTAAGTGACCTTTGTGTGTGTGTGTGCGTCATTAGGACTGTTGTTCGTGCATGATGTCCTCGTAGTGAGGGATGACCAGGAGGAGGTCAACGCTGGTGGTGTCGCCTTTTTTGGTAGAAGCGATTTCCGCTAATACAGCAGGGGTGTTGTGGTTGACACACACACACACACACACACTCTCACACACACACACACACACTTCTTATTCTTCTATAAAAACTACTACTACTACTACTACTACTACTTCTACTACTACTACTACTACTACTTCTACTACTACTACTACTACTACTACTACTACTACTACTACTACTATAACGCACACGCAACACGCACTTTTTTTTTTTTTTGCTTTTTTTCAGGCGTCGTGGGTCATACGCATGAAAAATAAATGGGTTATGTTGCCTTTTAAGTCCGAGCCATTAATGATTCTCCCGGAGCCTGGGGTCGGGAGAGCGGGGTAGGCCACAGCCACCGAGCCATCGGACGTAGCAATTTGAGCTGGTTAGTTACCTGGTATTAACGCGGGATGTATCTCTGTCTCGAGTGAGGGAGAAAAGCCCCATTTAGTGGGGTTGGGGGGTGTTGGAGTAGTCGAAGTAAGGAGGTGTATGAGGCCATGTCAGGGCATGGGAGGTGACCCGTGAGTTGATGGGGAGGGTTTGTGTTTTTGTGTTGAGTTCTAGGGTGGATGTTAACGCTGGATGGGACTCTGTGATTCGTTGTGTGTGGACATCTTGAGCTCGACGGTACGACCCTTGAGTACGACAGGGCTGAGGGTTGCAGCACAATGGTACGACCCTTGAGTACGACAATGCTAAGGGTTGCAGCACGACTGTGCGACCCTTGAGTACGACAGGGTTGATGGTTGCAGCACGACGGTACGACCCTTGAGTACGACAGGGCTGAGGGTTGCTGCACGACGGTACGACCCTTGAGTACGACAATGCTAAGGGCTGCAGCACGACTGTGCGACCCTTGAGTACGACAGGGTTGAGGGTTGCAACACGACGGCTTGACCCTTGAGTACGACAGGCCGGAAGGTTGCAGCACGACGGTACGACCCTTGAGTACGACAGGGCTAAGGGTTGCAGCACGACGGTACGATCGTCGGACGCGACCCTGTGTATTGAGAGTGCGACCTTCGAGTTCGACAGTGCGACGCTTCAACACGATATTACTCCCCCTCTGTTGCGACGGTGAGACCCCGTGAGGACGACAGTCCGACCCTTGAGTATGTCGGTACGACCCTTGAGCACGATAGTAAGGCCCTCCCCCACCACCTCTTCCTCCTCCTCCTCCGTCCCATAGACATCAGTGCAAGTACTTTGCCTCTCGAGAGCGTCCGTCATGACGGACTGGATGTCTATTTCTCACTGCAGCCAGACAGTGAGACGTTGACTATACTCCCTCGTGTTTTCCCCCCTTGGCTCCAGTGATCCGTCTTTTCCCTTTCAAGAGGCTGGTCTGTCCGTCAGCACTAGAACAACGGATGACTTAATTCGGTTCCTTCACCCCGTGTGCGCCAGGGGCTGGTGTTGGCGGCGCCCCTTTTTGTTTTCTTTTACACAGAGCAGAGGAGGTGGTGAAGGATGGGCCGGGGGGTTATAATCCCAGGAGGGACAAGGAAGGGATGTAATGGAGTGAAAAGGGGGGCAATCTCCGGGCCCCTTTGTCCCTTAATAATTTGATTGTAGGTAATGTTGTTCTCGCGTTGCAAAACCTCCCCTCTCTTATGGACCGGCGACCTTCATGTCGTTTTCATATCTTTTGCTTTCCCGAGCTCACTCATGTCGCGTTATATAGCTCGTTGAGGTCGTTACGCTGGTGGTGGTGGTGGTGGTTGTTACGAGGCCCGAGTGGTCATGGGTCGAGTTCAGGAGTTGGAGGGAAGAGGCTGCCGAGAGTTCATGGTCACGGGCGAAGAAGAGTGAAGTCTCTTGGGGATTTTAGACTTTAAACGCCTGGGACAACGACGCGACGGTACGACCCACCTTTTGAATACGACAGGGTGAGCCTGAAGCACGACGACGGTGACTGCCCTCGAGGGTGACCAGCACGACCTTTTGGGAATGACAATAGTGACCTGGTTTTTGACGTGACTCTCTCTGGTACCAGAGCGAAAGTCCCACCGTCGCGCGCATGGGTTAAATCTTCGTGCCGCAGGATCGTAAACCTTCGTTTTCAAAGGGTTTAAGAATCTTAGACGTTTGATAGCAGTGCTCAGGAGAGCCACTGTGGCTGCTAGCTGCCGCTACTGGCCTATGGGAAGTCGTTGTCCCCCATCTAGCATTCCCATCCTGTACAGTATTATCGCTTCATATCTCTTAAACCTCCTGTTTATTACAGGATTCACGTCACTTTTTACTGCGACTGTATCATTTTATTTTACCGAGAGGTTGACTGTAGTTCTCTTGGTGTCTGACAGCCAGCGTCATAAATCGCTCTTCCTTCGAGGACCGATGTTGTCTTATGAATAAGCACTGCTTCCAAAGGCACCACCTCACTCCTCCCCAAGCTGTCATGCTGAACGCACGAAGGGAAATTTGTTTTAGCGACTGATATTGTTCCCTCCTCCTCCTCCTGGGCCTGGCCATTTTTCATGAATTTGCGACATTATTAATTGACTTAACTCACAAAGTATTCATCGGTTCCCAACTGGGTCGAGAATATTTTAATGAGGATGAATATTCAGCTGAATATTTTAAGGAGGTTTATTTGACAGTCGCTGCCTTTGGATGATGGAATATTTTTGTTATATATATATGTGTATATATATATATATATATATATATATATATATATATATATATATATATATATATATATATACATGACCAGGTCAGCAGTGAGATACAATTGACATCACAGCAAAAAAAATCAAACTGGTTGAAATCTGTAAACTAAAAGATTTTTTGCATTCGTGTCATGAATTTTTTATTTAGTCTAGACCTTATCCTATTCTCTGGACCTTCAAGACAGCGAGGATGCTTGGTAATCGGTCTTTGAGGTGCTGATAAGTCTTACAGTTTGAGTGCATCAACATCACCTTTACGAGGAGGTGCCAAGCTTGTCGGGGGGGTTAGAGGGGGCGCTGAACCACAGTTCGAGTTTAAGTGTTGAAGGAAGTCACACACACACACACCCTGGGAACGATTGGAAATACTGAGGTTGTCCTCTCTCTCTCTCTCTCGAGGGCCATAGACGGGAGGTGATAGTGCTCAGTTGCTGGTCTGATGTAGTTACTTCAGGACGCTTGGAGGAGGAAGGGGGGGCTCGGAAGGGCGCTAATAGTCACGAAAATAGATATTGTCGAGTTGGTCCTGTTAAGGGAAGTCGTTGCGCGCCGTCGAGGACCAAAATTTTCACATGGTAATGCAAGCGCCCCTGAGAAACGCTTGGTCACTTTAGCCTAAGGGCCTCGTCCTCCAACAGCTTAGTCGACCAACAGACCAGTCCAGTGGCTAAGGCTTACCCCGAGCTGTGGTTGGGGGCGGAGGGGCAAAGAGACCCCCCCGAAGAAATTCACCAGGTAACACCAGACTTCTGTTTAACGAACGAACTTTTTTTGTGTGTTTTGCATTCCAATTTCGCGGCGTGGCATTAGTGTTGTTATTTTGTTTCTGGTTTCGCTTTAATTTTATGTGATGGGGTGGAGGGAGGGAATATCCGCTCCAGTCCCAACCCCTCTCTTTCTCTCTCTACACACACACACACACACGCACGCTGTTAAAAATTTTCACCTCATTACCCCTAAGTACAGTTTTCTGTTAGGTTTTTTTTTATATTCTCGTTTTCAATTCCCCCCCCCCCCAGGGCTTGTAGGGGAGACTGAAGAGTGTGACATAGTCTTGTCCATTGTTTTTGCTGCGGGTAGCGGCTGCCCTCTCTCTCTCTCTCTCTCTCTCTCTCTCTCTCTCTCTCTCTCTCTCTCTCTCTCTCTCTCTCTCTCTTCACAGTTTTTCATATCCTAAAGAGGACGTATTTCCTCTTCTCTTTGAATATATGAGACCCATCAATGATAGTCCCTGCATCTCTGTATCATTAGCCCGATTTTTGTAACCAGAAGTGAATACAGGGTAGTCCAAACTTCCTTTTCTTGAATTCAGACGATGCTTTAAAGAAAAAAAAGAAAAGAAAAAGAAAATGGGAGTCTTTCTTTCTCAATCTCCTGAAAGTTGTGAGATTATTCTTTTCTTTTTTTTTTTTCTTCTTTCTTCCGATGTGTGTGGTGGTCGATGCCTCTCTTGTGGTGTTCCCGGTTTCCCAAGACCCGCTGAACACCACGGCTGAACACCCTCGACGGGCGTACGTTCCGTATAGAATTGTATTTAACGTTTTTATTTCTTTCGTCACTACACCTGTACAGTGGATGAGGGATATTATGTCGTTTCCGCTTGTTGCGCACGTGTGTGTGTGTGTGTGTGTGTGTGTGTGTGTGACCTGGATATGGATAGTTACCAGAGTTCCCTGCAATTACGAAGGCAATTAACCCCCCCGTGTGTCGAGCTCTTCATTGCCCCTGAATGGGTTTATGAGTCGTTGCAAATTGCGATGATGATGGGATTTTAATACCCGGATTTACGCTACCGCTGCCATTGCCGTCGTGGATTTAACTTGGCTTATGAATCGCTGGGATTTCTTATTTCGTTCTCTTGACTCGTATGGAGCGCCGGGAAGATGGCTTGATTGTAAGCAGTTGTAATGAGTGGAGGACACACACACACACACACACACACACACACACGGGGGGGGGGGGGAGAAGGTTGTCATGGCTCCGGGAAGTCGTCGCTCGTGGGCACAGAGCTGTCCTCCTGTACAATCATCCCTTGGATAATGGCTCTCTCTCTCTCTCTCTCTCTCTCTCTCTCTCTCTCTCTCTCTCTCTCTCTCTCTCTCTCTCTCTCGTTCAGTGGGGGTTTCAGGCAGTACGTTGACATGAGTATGGCCCTACACAGAAAAGGAAGGCAATGGAGACGACGCTGAGCTCGCTATTGGAGGATTAATGCCCCCCCACACTTGCCGGCCGTAGGCGCGTCTCTCTCTCTCTCTCTCTCTCTCTCTCTCTCTCTCTCTCTCTCTCTCTCTCTCTCTCTCTCTCTGACTAGCGTTACGTCCAGTTTCTATCGAGTGTCGGGTCTTTAGTTTTCCTTTTTTTTTATTTTTTTTTGAGGGAGTGAGGGGGGTTTCCTTTCGTTTTTGAAGATGGTAGGGGCTGGAGCTGTTGCCGGAGCAACATACTGGAACGTCTTTAAGTTAACGGAGACGTTGAATTTGTTTTTGGTGCTTTTCTTTGTGTGTTTCTGCCAAACCCTCGTAAGGTATACGTAAGGTAAGGTAACCGGGTACAGCTGTGTGGGGGTAGAAGACCTCCCAAACCATCGTAAGGTATACGTAAGGTAAGGTAACAGGGTACAGCTGTGGGGGGGTAGAAGACCTCCCAAACCATCGTAAGGTATACGTAAGGTAAGGTAACACGTTACTGCTGTGGAGGATAGGTGCCCTCCAACAGCATTTTGAGGTATACATAACTTCCGTAAGTTAGGTTAGATTAGAATTTCATTATTAAGACAACGAATTGTATAAAATCATATACATTGAAATGATTTTATCACCATCCAAATTTTGCCATCGTTCCTCTTAACACGGTGTCGTATTTACGTGATATCGTAAATTCCAGCTGGTCAGGTCTCTGGTGTGAACCAGCCTAGGGTGTTATCAAACTGCAGCTGGGGCCAAGGCTGGCAGATGGTACAGTCAGGCAACAGGTGGGCCGAAGAAGGCAGGTGATGTGGCCCGGCAACAAGTGGAGTCGGGCCAAGCAGATGGTGCGGCCCATCAACAAGTGGGGGGGGGGGATTGTTTGCCTGGGAGCAGCTAGACCACACCATTATCTCCCCCGACGGCTAATGGGTTGGGCTCCACCTGGTGGTGTGCAGATGGCTGTAGCGAATAGGACGTTGAGACACGGAAGTATGGAACGATCTCCCTCCTCGAGGCGTTTTCGTTTAAACCTCCTCACCACGACGACACGACCCTGAGGTATGATGGCTGGGCTCTTCTTTTTTTTTTTTTTTTTTTGTTTGACTTGGCCTCTAAGGGTCAAAAGAGGCCAGGTCATCGTACCCAACGGTCCTTAATAACGTCGTGCTCAAGGAGAGTACAAATGGGTGTCGCTATACCAGGGTGATGTATGGGTTGTCTAGGTCGTATGAAAACACGCTTTTCTCTCTCTCTCTCTCTCTCTCTCTCTCTCTCTCTCTCTCTCTCTCTCTCTCTCTCTCTCTCTCTCTCTCTCTCTCTCCGTTGATCTCACACCTTCAGTGTCTCTCCTGAAAGTGCGAGTGATAACTTAAAATCCAAGAACGACACTGCAAACCTTTTTTTTTTTTTTATTCAGGTGAGGAAAGAGAATGGAATACGGGACGCTGTTGTGGGGTGTTTTCACCTCAGCGATGGGCGGTTGTGATTTTTGTTTCCTTCCCAGCACCGGTAAGCTTTTGGAATTACCACCTGTACCTCTCTCCAAACACCACGTCCTGCACTTTTTTTTTCTCATGAGAACGGGTAGGTTTTATTTTTGCACTTCTTTGAGAACTCTTTTGATTATATCTTTTCATCCATACTTCATTCCTCCCTACTTCAACAGATACTTTTATATCTTGCACGTAAGAAGGGCCCTAGGCTCTCCGGGAGCACTCAACAGGGGGAAAAAAAGAGTAAGTGTGGAGGACATTGATCGCTCTTGGTACAGCGGCCATGAAATGGAGACGTGTGTGTCTGAGTTGAAAGGCTGGCTGTATGCGTCCGACAGGAGGGAGGAGGGAGTGTCGTGTCGGTCTGTCTTCAGGAGGTGCAACCAAAAGGAGGATTCGTCTACAGGTGCGGGGGCCGACGGTGGTCGGGGGACGTCGTGGGGGAGGAGATGGTCGGTCTTGCGGCTTGGCGTCATTCGGTGTCTAGGTGTGGCCTTCGGGTGGGTGGTGGATTTTGGCGGGGTGTGGTGGTCGGTTTCCCCCACATGGGCAAAGTATGATGATTGCTCGCTCATTAGAAGAAGTGATTGACTTCCTCAACTTTGTTGTGCATGCGAATATTGCATCCACGTCCTACATCATCGGAGGATAGGACTTCGAGTGAAGATAACGTAAAAAAGAAGATGGAAACAGTTCGTGTCCTTGTGTCCTCACCGTGATGTTCGAAGCCAATATGGGGCAAAGTAGTGAAATTCAACAGCACTTCAGTGTGTTAGTCAGTGTTTCACTCCTTTTGCTCAAGTTACTGTTTCTTTTTTCTTTTTCTTTTTTTTTCCTCGCCCATACATGGGTTGCTGGCTTCCAATCCTCAAACTTGCAGCCTCGCCATCTCACGAACAAGTACTTAACTCCACGACTCGTTCTTGATTATGGGTTATCCTGCGGTGAGCGCTACGCGCTGGCGATGCCTTTCTGGCGAAATCTCCTCGTCTGCTCTCTCTCTCTCTCTCTCTCTCTCTCTCTCTCTCTCTCTCTCTCTCTCTCTCTCTCTCTCTCTCTCTCTACTGAGCCAAAGGCCCTGGGGCGCTAATGTAGAGAGAGAGAGAGAGAGAGAGAGAGAGAGTACTTGCGACGAGTTTTTTGCCGAGAGGCGGGTCGAGCGCGTAGCGCGCACCGTAGGGGGAACAATAGCGTTACGAAGGAGGCGTCACTTGTTGTTTGATGATGTAGAGATTGTATGTTCCTGGAGAGAGAGAGAGAGAGAGAGAGAGAGAGAGAGAGAGAGAGAGAGAGAGAGAGAGAGAGAGAGAGCCCGGATCGTTGGGTAAATTTACCCGCCTCATAATTGTTTGATTAATCTCCCCCCCCCCTAGCTCTCCTTTCTTCCATGCACCCTCTCCCCCTTCCCTCCCCCCTTTCCCTCTTCCCCACCTTGTTATAAAGGGGCGGGAGGAGGAAACTGGGGGATTGAGACCTTTGTGGAGGAGGGGCAAGGCTATATATACATGTATAAGGGGGTTCGAGTGTAGCGGTACCAGATGAGGACTGTCTCCCCTTACATAAACCAACTGATAAGAGATAACCTGTCTCATAAGACCTGACCTCGATACGAATAAAAAGAATAAACGTTTTTCTGTGATATAAACGTTATGACATGAGGAGGAAGGTCACGCCAACGAAGAGATCAGGTGTCTGTAAGCAACGAAGACAACGAAGACTCTGTACGCGACAGTCATTTCAGTTCGTTGTTACATTCGGCCGTCGTAATATTGTTTCGGGCTGAACAGAAATGCGAACGCCGTCCCATCACTTATGTTCAACCACCGAACGGGTGTGTCAATGCTGTGCCATAACAATGCTGTGCCATAACAATGCTGTGCCATAACAATGCTGTGCCATAACCCGAGAAGCGGGGGGGTGAGACCGACAGAAGAACGCCCTGGGAAAATTGGTAATTGAAGGAACAATCCAAACATGAACTGCTCTTCAATGCTCCGGGTGGAAAACGGATTGCAAGAGCGGGACGCGCAGTGTCTCTGTTGGACAAAGAAAATGAATTGCAGGTTTGCATGCATTGAGGGGGAACTAACCTAACCCAACGAGAGGAGAGTAATGAGAGGTTGATTGAAAACGAGAATTCTGGACCAGATGCGGGAGGACCTTCAGGGCGAAGGTGAGAGACTTGAGCACGACGGTACGACCCTTGAGCACGACGGTACGAACGACCCTTAAACAAAACGCGTCGAACGACCCTTGAGCGCGACGATATGACCGACCCTTAAGCACGACGGTACGGCAGACCTTTAAGCACGACTGTACGACCCTTAAGCACGACAGTACGACCCTTGAGCACGACGGTACGAACGACCCTTAAACAAAACGCGTCGAACGACCCTTGAGCGCGACGATATGACCGACCCTTAAGCACGACGGTACGGCAGACCTTTAAGCACGACTGTACGACCCTTAAGCACGACAGTACGACCGACCCTTGAGCACGACTGTACGGACGACCCTTGAGCACGACTGTACGACCCTTAAGCACGACAGTACGACCGACCCTTGAGCACGACTGTACGGACGACCCTTGAGCACGACTGTACGGACGACCCTTGAGCACGACTGTACGGATGACCCTTGAGCACGACTGTACGGACGACCCTTGAGCACGATGTTAAGACCCTTAAGGGTCGTATCAAAGGCGAGGCAAAGATCCTCAAATCTTCCTAGATTGTCCAGACTGTGTCTCCCTTGAGGGTGTGGTCGTCTCTGCTGCTGCCACAACAACGCAGTCTTGACCGAACTCCGGATCAGTCTGTTCAGGCTTTGAGGGAGTGGTAAAAGAAAGACTGGTTTTGTAGACCAAGAAGTCTTACTTGAAGAAGAAGTTTTGCCTAGTCTGTTCAGTCTTTGAGGGAGTGGTAAAAAGATTGGTTTTGTAGACCAAGAAATCTTGTTGAAGAAGTTTTGCCTAGTCTGTTCAGGCTTTGAGGCAGTGGTAAGAAAAGAGATTGGTTTTGCAGACCCCGAAATCTTACTTGAAGGAGAAGTTCTGCCTTAGCCAAGTTTGAAGAAGCAATCCTTGCGGCGTTTGGCCTTGATTTGAGTCTGATTTCTGCTGTCAGATGACGTCTTGTGGTATGACGATGAGGAGGACAGGGCTGGAGGAGGAGGAGGAATGAGGAGGGGGACATGATTTATGAGTGAATGTGAGGCAACTGATCCAAGGTGAAGAAGATGAGGAAGACGTAAGGTGGTGTAAGGGAACTCGTAATCTTCGTGAGGGGCAGTTGTGGACGTCAAGTGAGGGTTGTGAGGACTGTGAGGCATGATAAGGGGAGATGGTGGGCAGTCAGCCAGAGAGGATGTGGGCAGGCATGGTCTGTGTGTGTTTGGATCTCGGGAGTTCAAGCGAGCGAAGATGAGGAGAGGATCAGCGACGAGGAGGAGGAGGAGCAGTATGAGAGAGAGAGAGAGAGAGAGAGAGAGAGAGAGAGAGAGAGAGAGAGAGAGAGAGAGAGAGAGAGAGGGAAGATAAAGAGGAGGGACGTTATGAGGTGGATGGAATCCTGGTGAGGGAAGGTCAGGATAAATGTAGCTGTGAGGCAGTTGTGAGGAGGAATGAGAGAGACCAGGTAAGAAGGAGAGGATCGATACAAGGCAGTGTGTGAGGAGGAGGAGGAGGAGAAGGAGGGGGGGGGGTCTTTGAGTGAGGGAGGGCGAGAGCAGGGTCGATATAGGAGGAAAGAAAAAGAAAAAAGAAAAAAAAAGAGAGGAAATGGCGGAAATGAGGTAGGCTGGGGAGGCTGACTTCGGGACCGTGTCGGTGTGGAGAAAACTAATAAATGCGACGTAATAACAGCTGACCCTCGTCTAATACCCAGCAGCACCTACCTGGAGTGGCTTCCTCCGCTCCCGTCCCGCCTCTGCCTCTCTCTCTCTCTCTCTCTCTCTCTCTCTCTCTCTCTCTCTCTCTCTCTCTCTCTCTCTCTCTACAACCCCCCTGCCCCCACCCCACCAGACATTCCCTCGTCTCTTTCCTTTTTACTCTAATTTTTTTTCTTCTTCTCCCCTCCTCCCCTCGACTTATGTGTTCGTCCATTGATAGTCACTTGTTTGCCCCTTAAAGCCGCTTTCTCTTTTTATTTTTTTTTTATCATCTCCTTTGCCACTTTAATTGTTCCTTTTGGTTCGGTCGCCTCGTAGCCTCGAGTCTACCTGACCCCCCAGCCTTGTTGTTTTCCTCTTGCCCTCCTCCACCACCACCACCTCCTCCTCCTCCTCCTCCTCCTCCTCCTCCTCCTCCTCCTCCTCCTCCTCCTCCAGTTTTCTAGTCAGCCGCCGCGTTTTCTATTGCCGTCGGCCATTTTTCAGCTTTTAGTTCCTCGCCGTGGTGTTGAGTCTTTGACTCCACCCCCCCCCCCTTTTTTTTTTTTATTTACCTCGGTCGCTTCTTATCATCTCTCACAATCTGTTATCTTTTAATCACTTGTCTTCCCACTGATTTCTTTGCTGTGACTTTTCGAAGGTGGGGTCATCCCAAGTGATCGCCACCAGATCTGTCACTTTTTTTTTTCTCTTCTTACCTGACCTTTGACCCGATCCTATAAAGGGTTATGTCAAAGGCCTTCTTCCATCATACCCAAGAGAAGTTGTACCCTCGTGCTCATGGATCGTACCGTCGTGCTCAAGGGTCGTACCGTCGTGCTCAAGGATCGTACCGTCGTGCTCAAGGATCGTACCTTCGTGCTCAAGGATCGCCCTGACGTGCTCAAGGGTCGTACCGACGTGCTCAAGGGTCGTACCGTTGTGCTCAAGGGTCGTACCGTCTCGCGCATGAGGTGAATGACTTTTGTCCATGGGATCTCTCCTCCTCCCACACACACACACACACACACACACACACACACACACACACACACGCGCGCGCGCGCACATATTCTCGTCCCGAACACCAGCGCAACAACCTCGATGCAAGTGACATTATCCCAGAAAAAAAAATTTCTCCCAAGACATCGGGAAAATTCATGATTACCTTGTGTGGAAAAGCTGATACCATCGGCTTTAATGTTATGCTGAAGGGAAGAAAGTGTCATTCCCCCCCCCCCCCCCCAGCTCTTCGAGTGATTTCAGCCCCAGGGATGAAGAGAGGAGGAGGAGGAGGAGGAGGAGAGGGAGAAGGAGGAGGAGGAGGAGAAGGAGGGTGGTGCTGTTGCAGTATCTTAACGTTGCTTGTCTTCACTTACTGGTGAGGGAACTTTGCTAGGGGTCAGATGTCTTCGTTCCGCGGGCCACATCACACACCCCTGGGGGACCACAGTAAGCTCCCCGTCGTATAACAGAGAGAAATAGTAATATTTTTTCCCCACCATTGATCTTTGTGATGATTCTGTCACCTGGTAAAAAATAAAATGTGAATCTTGTTCCCCCCGTTAACCGATGGATACCTGATGAAGTCTTTTGGGGTGGGGTTTTCACCTCCCGGTTGGGTCCAGGCTGTTTTAGCACTTCTTCTTGCGCATCATCAGCGAAAAATGTTACTGGTCTTTGTAGTTCTGATATTTTTCGTGTCGTAGATCGGATCATGAGGACAAGCAGAGCCACTATTGTTGCTGGAACCCTCCATTTACTGGAAGGATAATTCCATACACATACCGTAGGTGTCGGAGCCTTCCACTGTTCCTGGAAGGACAATGCCCTTTAGCTACCATTACATTGGGTTTAGCCTGATTCACGACTACAATATGGGGGTTCCTTTGTTTAGGGAAACTATTCCAGAAAAAGGTATTCCATTTCTACGCTTCGTTTCTTCCTTTATGCGAGGATGGGGACACCATGGTCGCATTTGTCAACGGCTTTTGCGGAATCCGTGTACGTAACATTGGCGGACAGCGAAGTGCAGGAAGAGGACACATCCACACACACACACAGAATGAAGCCTCGGCACGCGTCTGGTCGAAGCTGTACCGAGTTCTTTGTAGCTCTCGAGACCGAGACCCTGTACAGCTAATACTAGGCGTGTCTCAGGCAGTCGAGACAGAAGAAGGTTCGATACAGCTTCAGTCAGGCGTTTCCCAGACACTCTGTGCCTTTTGAGACGGCTTTGACTCGTAGGCGTATCTACTCCCAGGTTCCGTTTCTACCCGTCGAGACAAAGGGTTCGGTACAGCTTCGACCAGACGTGTCCCAGGACTGTACGTTGTACAAGTGCCTACAGGACCCTTTCAGTGTGGCGAGACGGTAGTGTGACGTAAGATCGCCTTGATCCGACCCGATCTCTTTCCTTTGTTATTTTCGAACTGCCATCATAGTCTTACGTCGTTGATTACAACCCTCCGGTGAATTATGACGGGAATATTGTAAGAGAATTTCTGAGATTTTTTTTTCATTTTTTGATAAGAAATAGATGCCCTGGGATCTCTCTCTCTCTCTCTCTCTCTCTCTCTCTCTCTCTCTCTCTCTCTCTCTCTCTCTCTCTCTCTCTCCCGGGTGTGTTTGTTTGTTTGTTTGTTTGTTTGTTGTTTGCCCGGCCTTGCCGTCGCAGTGACGTGTGTCGTGCCGTCAACTATGTCGCATGAGTACATGTTCTTCCGACGGGTAGTCGGGTGTGCAGCCTGGTGCAACGCGGGGCCCCATCAGGACTGTGGGGGAGAGAGAGAGAGGGGCGGCGGCGGCAGCGGCGGGGCCCTACAGCAGGAGGAGGAGGAGGAGGAGGAGGCTGCTTTCCCTCACTGCTCAACGATGCAAAATTTGTCTGACTCATCGTCAGCACCGCCTTGTGTATGCGTCAGCAAGAGCGCGTCCGGCAGCGGAAGGTCCCCAGTAACAAACGAAGGCAGGAAATTGTGAGCCGCCGGGTGTTGACGGCCTCCCCCGAGCCCCGGGGGCCGTAATAAGCTTCAACCACATCGCGCACCACGTCCGCCCCCCCTCCTCCTCCTCCTCCTCCGCCTCCTCCGCCTCCTCCTCCTCCTCCTCTGCCCCCAGCGGGGTAACACGAGAGGTGTCGGTAGTAGGGCCACTAGGGAGGTAAGGGCGTGGAGTTGAGGCGCGGAAGAGGAAGGGGGCTGTCGTGGACCGTACCTTCCCCCGAGCGCGCACTTTACGGGAGGGCGACTTCGTAGCGGTCACCGCTGGAAAATCCAAAGAGTTGATGATGGATCGTGTGACGTAATTGTTTCCATAAAAGCGAGATGGAGAGAGAGAGAGAGAGTATGTATGTGTGTGTGTTTGTGTTTATGTTTATCGATTGAATACCCGCAGCTCACGTGTGGGTGAAGCGAGAAGAAAGCCACCTGGGCCAGGGAGGGGAACTCAACGTCCTTTACAGTCCTGGTCCACCGGGCTGCAAATCAAGGGATAGACCTCGTCCGTGTGACGGAGGATGGATACCTGTCGAAAATGTGTGCGAGAAGGACTGAATTAGAGGCAGCAGTGATGGAAGGGACGAGGGTAAGCAAGATGGAGCAGATATGTGGTATCGGATGACGAGAGTGAAGATGGAAGATGAATAGTAATAGGATCTTTCGTTATATATAGATTGAATTATTATAATCTACACCTTACATAAGCAGGGGATTGGGGTTGGCACATGTACAGTTCTCAGCACACTGGTAGCTCACATGGGCAGCATCCACCATGTACATTATTCTTCCCAGTGGTTGACCAAAATCTGCTGGGAATTGATTTGCAGAGTATCCTTCAGCACAGCACTTATCGCCTTGCTGCTCCTCGAAGGCTATGCCAGACGACTTGAACCCCAGAATTGCAGGACATTTACCAGCGTTCGCGAGGCAGAAGTTTAAAGTAGGACACCCATGAGAATGTCCTCCTCCTCCACTCACAAGATCGAGTAAGGCGGCCGGCTGAGGTGTTGCTGATGGTCTAGTTTATAAGTTTTGTTTGGAAGAGGTGGAGGAGGAGACAACGTCTCGTGGGGACGAAGGAGAAAAGTTTTCGGGAAATAATCACATTCGGAGGTTTTCTTCTTTGAAGTGGTTGAAGACCGCTGGGCTCTGAGGCTCGGGCCAGCCAGCAAGCCCAGCCCAGCCCACTCCAGCCCAGCCGCTTCTGTTGAAGAGAGAGAGAGAGAGAGAGAGAGAGAGAGAGAGAGAGAGAGAGAGAGAGAGAGAGAGAGAGAGCTCTACGTATGTCTTAACGTTAAGTCCAGAGCAAGACGAGGGCGACCCGGTTACTCTTACCGTATGTTATGTCACCATCGCGATCCAGGCCGTTCTCGTAAGCGGGTTTGCCCGTCTGGGAGTATGTCTGTCTGTAACCCCTGGGGATGCTCTGCTGAGAAGTGAGGGACCTTTTTCAGAGAGTTGACTGTTTCCTGAAGCCAGCCCAATGCCATGGGTTGTAGTGTGGTGTGTATGTGTGTGTGTGTGTGTGGTAGAGAATACAGTCTTCGAGTATCATCTTAAGGCGTTCCAGGTGATTCGATTCTCCTAAGTCGGCCTTGGAAAGGTATTCGCCTATTTCATCGCTTCACAGTCTCGCCCGACCCTTAAGGAGCGAGGTTAGCACCCGAACATTGTTGTTGTATTCTGAGGATTAATAATGTTTTGAAGAATGCCTTCATCTCTCTCTCTCTCTCTCTCTCTCTCTCTCTCTCTCTCTCTCTCTCTCTCTCTCTCTCTCTCTCTCTCTCTCTCGCCTCCCATCAACGCTCTTGCCTCTCTCTCGTCTTCAGTGTTCTTTGGTTCCATCCTTTCATTTTCTTTCCAAAGGCTGCCGCTTTCTCTTCAGCTCCCGGAAGGTGAAGTCGTCAGAGGTGATTATTGTAAGAAGCTTTCCCAGTTACCCCTGCATGATTTGATGGTCTTACAGCAGACCAATGAGGTCTTCCGGGTGACGGAAGGGTCTTATAGATGACGGAGGGGTCTTATGGACAACAGAGGGGTCTTATGGATGACGGAGGGGTCTTATGGATGACGGAGGGGTCTTATGGATGACGGAGGTGCCTTATGGATGACGGAGGGGTCTTATGGACGACGGAGGGGTCTTATGGATAACGGACTGCTCTTGCGGGTGACGGAGGGGTCTTATGGATGACTTAGGGGGTCTTGCTGGTAACGGAGAGGTCCTATGGATGACGGAGGGGTCTTGTGGATGACGGAGGTGCCTTATGGATGACGGAGGGGTCTTATGGATGACGGAGAGGTCTTGTAGATGACGTAGGAGTGTTACGAATGACAGAGGGGGGTCTTGCAGGTGACGGAGTGGTCTTTTCGGTGATGGGTAAGTCCAGATTATCGGAGAGGTCTCCCGGGTGACGGAGAGAGGTCTTAAAGAAGGAATATCGGGTTGACGGAGGTACCTACAGCTAACGAAGTCAGCATTGCTGCTTACGAGGTCCTGAGGCAGACGGTGCAAAGGGTAGGGAACTGTGCGTCTTGTATAGTCCTGCAGTGGTGCGTGAGGGACGAATCTGGTAGGGGACGGGTCGAATAGTGTGGTTGGGGACGGGTTTTGGCGTCTGGTTGAGCTTCTGGCTTTGGTGTGTGGGTCTTGGCAGCTGGCTGAGGTGGTCTGGTCCTGGCAAGCTGGGTAGGGTTCTCTGGTCTTGTAATCTGGTCTGGGTCGGGTCTTAGCATCTGGCCGGTGCCTGGGGTCTTTGCTTCTGGCTTGGGTCTGGTCTTGGCATGATGTGGTTGGAAACAGGTCTTTGGAGACGGGCCCGTGAGGGAGGATGGGGGAAGCCTGTGTCAGCTCTTCACTGTTATTCAAAAGGTCTTTGTGAGTCGCGCATCCTTTCGCCGCACAGGAGCCAACCATCCATTTTCTGCCTCGAAGGATACCAAGTCTGTTTTGATCGGCCCTTTGTGAAAAATTCGGCGCGTTCAGCAATTTATCTTAATGGAAATGTGATTTATGAATCACTCAAGTTCATGATTCCTATTTTCTTTTTTTATATATATACCTACCCATACCCCACCTTCCTCCCGTCTAAGCTTAGCTTCCTCGAGGAAAAAAGAAAATGGGAGCTGAAGAGATAAGGGCATTTATTTACGAGTACAGATATGGCATTATGAATGGATGGGTTCGGACATTGAGCCGCTCCCAACCCAACCCCTCCAC
This sequence comes from Panulirus ornatus, assembly GCF_036320965.1. Lineage (NCBI taxonomy): Eukaryota > Metazoa > Arthropoda > Malacostraca > Decapoda > Palinuridae > Panulirus > Panulirus ornatus. The sequence goes on along the minus strand of NC_092247.1, from coordinate 3,679,863 downwards.
CACACCTCACTCCCTCTGTCCATCTGCTAGGGACGGAGGTGCCTAGCCAGCACAGCACATGGCTAGGAGGGCATGCTTCTCCTAACTCTCTTGTGATGATGTATGTATATATAAGATGGGTTGATTCTCTCTCTCTCTCTCTCTCTCTCTCTCTCTCTCTCTCTCTCTCTCTCTCTCTCTCTCTCTCTCTCTCTCTCTCTCTCTCTCTCAAGTCCATTTGCCGATGGGGCGGGGGTCGTCATTCGCCACACAGGGTGTTGGGAAGAGGGGGAAGAGGAGGAGGAGGAGGAGGAGGAGAGAATAGTTGTCGTAATCGTAGTAGTAATTGTCCCTTCATCGTAGCTTTGGCCGGGGGAGTAGGTAGGTATGTAGGGAGGGAGGAAGTAGGTAGGTATGTAGGGAGGGAGGCAAGTAGGTAGGTATGTAAGAGGGAGGAAAGGGGTGGGTATGGTTCATCAGGTAAGGTGAGGGCCAGACTGAGCCTTAGGGCATTAGCCTCTGGTGGTGGCCGACCACGATTACATTACTGTGAATGTGATTAATGAGAGGAGGGGGCGGCCTGGACACACACACACACACACACACACACACACACACACACACACACCTCATGTGACGGTCGCGAGAATGTGAATATGACGAGGCGAATTTGCGGAGGCTTTGGCATGACTCAGTGGTGGTGGTCGCTTCCCTCTCTCGCCCTTCCAGAGGAGTGGATGATTTAGGACTTCATTCTGTCATTCAGTTTGTGGATGTATTAGGACTACATTCAGTTTGTGGATGATTTAGGTCTTCATTCAGTTTGTGGATGATTTAGGTCTTCATTCAGTTTGTGGATGATTTAGGACCTCATTCAATTTGTGGATGATTTAGGACTTCATTCAGTTTGTGGATGATTTAGGACTTCATTGTGTCATTCAGTCTCTAGTTTTAGCATGGTGAGCCAACGTAGCACACACACACATGCCCTTGCGTACCACCATAACGGCCAATCTTCGTGTGCTGGGCGTTCGCACCTAAGCTATGACTTTCCTTGTAGTGATCTGTTTCTCTTTGTCTCTGTACCTGTTTACATATGCGTACATGTTTGTCTTTATCTCGTTCCGTCATGCTGCCTTCCACTTGCATATAGATTTATCATACTTAATCGCTGTTTCCCGCGTCAGCCAGGTAGCGCCAGGAAGCAGACACTCATACACGCACACTTACATAGATAGGCACTAATTAAGGTGTCAGATGGCCTAGCGAAATGGACGCACTGCTGACGAAAAATCGTTTTAAAATGATTTAGCAGCGTCCTAGTTTGCCTGCTCCCGATGAGGCGTGTCTATGACCCGCTTCTTGAGGCTGGGCGTAGCAATGCGTAGGCCTATTAGAGAGCGTATAAGTCTCGAGGGAACTGGGTTAGAGCCTTGAGCAGCAGCTTGATGTACGGCTGGAGTTGTGGAGGGTGGTGGTTGGTTCCAGGTCCCTCTGCTGCTGTGTGGCCAGCGTAGGAGGGAATACCGACAGACTTCCAGCGGTGGTTACAAAGCCATTCGATTGGGTAGTTCCGATTTCTGTTGTTCCCCCGTGCGCACGACGAACGTCCCTTGGTTTCTTTTTCTTGCTGTAAAGGTCCCGGACACGTTTGATCGGCAGCGCCTTTTCAAAGTGGCGTCTTAACAGACTGGTTCTGGGCATGTGTGTGTGTGTGTCGTGTTGGCTCACCATGCTAAAACTAGAGACTGAATGACACAATGAAGTCCTAAATCATCCACAAATTGAGTGAAGTCCTCTGGTTCTTCCTTCGTCTTGCTCCTCTTCTTCATGTCTTCCGTCTGGTAGGAGGTGTTGGTAGCCGGCTCCTCACTCCTCCGCCGAGCCGTGTATAAATTCGAAGGCTTCGTGGGGTTACGTCGCTCTCATAAACGGGGCAGGAAGGTGTGAGTGATGAGGGGCCGTGGAAGTCGTTCGTATACTTCGTGTGTCGTTGACTGTGTGTGTGTGTGTGTGTGTGTGTGTGTGTGTGTGTGTGTGTGTGTGTGTGTGAGGTTTCCCGAAAGGTGATGCCACTGGTATATTTGAGGCGGTGAGGGGAGTCAGAATTACCCGGGGCGCACTCGGTGCGAGGGATGTCTTCATCAGGGATGCTACATCCACCTCCCCCCCGTGTCATCTGTCCAGTTCGCATCCCGCGCACCAAGCTCTCCGTCCCTGGCAGACTTACGGGGCTGGCGCCGCGTCGAGCCACCGAGGTAGTACAGAGATTCTGGTATACACATGGTATGAGGTTTAGGCTAGAATTTCTCTCCTCCTGAGACAGTATTGGGAATTAATGTTCTGTGAAGCTTTTTAGGAGGCACATGTTTTGAGAACTCGTCCGCTCAGAGGAGCTGAGCCGCCTCTCAGATGGGACTCGTCCCAGTAGCCTTCTTCCGGCAGGAGATAGACCTCCTCCTCCTCCTCCTCCTCCTCCTCCTCCTCCTCCTCCTCTTCCTCCTCCGGAGACCCCGTAGGACAAAAACGTGGACGATCATGTTGACGAACAGAAGAGGTATTGGAAAAGATGTTGCAAACCTTTTTTTCTTTCTTTCTTTCTTTTACCGGAGGCGTCCAGGGCGACTTTCATGTCCGTCGACTCTCTCTCTCTCTCTCTCTCTCTCTCTCTCTCTCTCTCTCTCTCTCTCTCTCTCTCTCTCTCTCCCTCTCTCCCTCTCTCTCTCCCTCTCTCCCTCTCTCTCTCTCTCTCTCTCTCTCTCTCTCTCTCTCTCTCTCTCTCTCTCTCTCTCTCTCTCACTTTTTCTCACCTCGAGTGATGAATCTTTATGGTCAGTAGGGGAGTAGCTAGGGTTGTGGGAGGGGGGTAAGTGATACAGCAGATTAAAAGTGGTCGTTTTTTTCCAGTGTTATTTTCTTGTCTGGTGAATACATGCCACCCAAGAGTGGGAACTGCAGAAGGTTAAGTACGAGGGGTCCTCTCTCTCTCTCTCTCTCTCTCTCTCTCTCTCTCTCTCTCTCTCTCTCTCTCCCCCCTCGTGTACACTTCCTCCCTCCCTCCCTCCCTCCTCTCCCCCCCTTCTTCAGTTACTATACCCCCCCTCTCTCTCTCTCTTTCTCTATACCCACCTGACCCTCTCTCATCTGCCTCTCGTGGCCTTAATTATTCGCCCTCCTGCTTCCCTAAAGAGAAAAGTTAATGTAAGGAAGATGCCAATCAGGATTATGGAGGCTCCTGGTGAAGGAGGTGGGGAGGAGATGGTGATAGGGTGATTGTGTGGGGGCAGAGGGAAATGGCCATCACCGCCTTTGAGGGTTTACAATCTCTATTGGTAATAAGAGCCGCTCATCTCCCTCGCTGCTCTGGCAACGGTGTGTGATCACACACACACACACACACACACACACACACACACACACACACACACACACACACACACACACACGGGGACACACCGCACACTCTCTTGAGCTTTTGAGCGCGTGCAAAGACACGTCTGGAGTTCCAAAGGTATCTTGGACAATGGCCCTTAGCGTCCCTATGTGTTCCGTGTTTGTGGAGCTCCTTGTTATGATATGTCTTTGTGAGAAGCGTTAATGCAAGATAGACCAGGAATGATAATGAATATGGTGATATCGCAGATCAGTGCTGGGAAACACCCCACTGATAAGAGGGACCTGACCTTCCCATATCTCATATCAGTGCTGGGAAACACCCCACTGATAAGAGGGGCCTGACCTTCCCATATCTCATATCAGTGCTGGGAAACACCCCACTGATAAGAGGGGCCTGACCTTCCCATATCTCATATCAGTGCTGGGAAACACCCCACTGATAAGAGGGGCCTGACCTTCCCATATCACAAATCAGTGCTGGGAAACACCCCACTGATAAGAGGGACCTGACCTTCCCATATCTCATATCAGTGTTGGGAAACACCCCACTGATAAGAGGGACCTGACCTTCCCATATCTCATATCAGTGTTGGGAAACACCCCACTGATAAGAGGGACCTGACCTTCCCATATCTCATATCAGTGCTGGGAAACACCCCACTGATAAGAGGGGCCTGACCTTCCCATAGCGCAAATCAGTGCTGGGAAACACCCCCCCATTGATGAAAGGGGCTTTGACCTTCCCCCATATCCCAAGTTCCTCATGTGATGCCCTCGTTACGTTTAAGGTGACCTGGCGTTTGATAAGCTCGATAAAGACCCCCCCTCCCCCCCTCCCCCCCACAACAGAATGACCTAGAATGACCTGGAAATGATAACCGACGTCGGATTGGGGTCGTTGTCACCCCGGTTTCTTCTAGGTGTCGTTTCGCTGATAACCTAAGCGTCGTCCGAAGATCGAGTGTGTTTGGGGGGGGGCTTCCTTCACGGCGAGGAGGGGGCAACGAGTGCTGTATCCTGTAACAGCCTGAATGATCAAAAAAAAAAAAAAAAAAAAGCATCAATACAGCTTGTCCGAGCCCGATTTTTGTGGGGTTAGAACCTCCTATAGTTAGTATGAGGGATGCATAAAGTAGGGTTGATCCCTTTGCCAAGGAATTCAAATGGGTGAGGGACTCATTCCCTCAGGGTATTTTTTGTCAGACAGATCGCCAGCTTATGCAGTCGTTGTCTCGCATATTCACTCCGACCGCGTATGAATAAAGTTATATACAGACAGTGTGATGTGGCCAGGCCAGATAACAGAAGACCTGATTGGTCCGTGAGGTAGTTACCTGTTGGAGATTATTGATAGGATCGCACAGTGCTAATCTCTTTAAGCGGAGACACAATAGTAAATCGGAAGGCTCCTCCCCACCCACGAGTGTAGATGGAGAAAGGATAGTGAAGCAGAAGGCTCCTTTCCACCTCCCACTATCATTGGAGACAGGAGAGTTAAGCAGAAGGCTCCTCCCCACCCAACACTGTAGATGGAGACAGGATAGTACAGCAGAAGGCTCCTCCCCACTTACCACTAGCGATGGAGACTGGATAGTGCAGCAGAAGGCTCCTCCCCAACCACCACTATAGATGGAGTCTGGATTGTAAAGTAGAAGGCTCCTCCCCAACCACCACTAGCGATGGAGACAGGATAGTACAGCAGAAGGCTCCTCCCCACTTACCACTAGCGATGGAGACAGGATGGTAAAGCAGAAGGCTCCTCCCCCACCCACCACTAAAGTTAAATAAAGGATAGTAAAGTATAAGATGGGAATTTTATACTAGTATTCCATATTACATTTCAGATATGATTATAATGCCTCGCTGAATCACAGTTTACCTTTAGATTTCACTAGTTTATTCACTCATGATCCACTTAAAAGTAACGAATCAGTACGTACGATAACGAGAAGTTGTATATGCGTCACGGCTCGTAACGTAACCTCCATCTGACGCTGTATAACGAAACGAAAGGATTATCTTACATGGAGTCGATGGCGAGGTGTGTGTGTGTGTGTCACAAGATGGCAGTGACGTTGTGGAAACGTCCAGACAGATTTATCTTACGGTGGTGCTTCCCAAGGGAGAGGCTTGGTCTCAGGAGCCTTGTGTGTTGGCGGGGTCGAGTATGCGCGCGCGCGCGCGTGTGTGTGTGTGTGTGTGTGTGTGTTGACGGAGATGATCTTCCTGTGTTGTGAAGTGTGGGAAGGGCGTCTGAATGCCCGCCGGACTGAGGCCAAGGACACCTTTTGTGCAAAGCGCCATTGTTGTCTCGTCTGGATGTCTCCCGTGCGGAGGATTTCCAGCAGCAAGTCGGCCGGGTATTTCCTCAAGCGGCTCGCATCACTGAGTCGGGAAAGACTGTAGATGTGATGACGTATTTGTGCTATATGGGGGACGGGTGTTTTGCACTCGTGGTGGTGGGGGGCCCCCATCTCTCGTATATGCTCTCATACAACTTGTTACGCTTCGTATGTTGATGAAGACCCTGTTTGAAGGCTTCGGGGGTCTTTACCCCCACGGATCGGGTTGGGTCAAGGCTCCTGGGTTGGGTTGGGTTAGGTCGTTGGTCGACCAAGCTGTTGGATGCCGCAGCCCGCTGCTTCTCGGTAGCCAGGTTTCTGATGATCGCATCTAAGCGTTGATGAAGCCACATTTTGGGGAGCTGTGGATGTCCGCATTTACCGCATCGTCGCCCTGTTTATCCCAGTCATCCGCCACTTTGTGTGTGGGTGTATCTCCCTCGAGCCGAGTGCTGCCATATCAGTTGGTCATGTTTCTTGTCACCTGATACCGTACTGTGAGTTCAGAGTCCACAACACAGAATGGGATGTTCAGAGATTGGGTATTTTACGTTCTTGATTTCCTTTCAACCTTATCATTTCTGCCTCAGGTCTGTGGTGGAAGGGCACGACCCTTGAGCACGACGGCGTCCAACCCTTGGGGAGTATGTATATGATATGACCTTTGACCCTGATCCCTCAGGGGTCAGGTCAAAGGGCCCCTCGTGCTCAAGGGGCTACGCAGAAGAAACATGTTCCCCCGAGACGTGATCTCTCATCAGCATCAGCAGTCCTGCGCTCAGCCCGAGCTGAGGGAGATAGATAACCCCCTCAGGACTTCATCAGGTATTCAACTCCTTTCCCGGATTCCATCGCCACGTCAGCTGGCGGGCCCCAGGATTGAGCGATGCCACAAGGAGCTGCCCTGAATGGTGGTACAGACTAGAAACAAAGTACCATTCCCTGCTCTGCCTGATTGCATTATCCCCTGGGCAGTGCCAGCAGTGAGAGGGCCTAAACAGATTCCATGAGGGAGTTTAAACCTACCTCAATAAGGGGATGATAAACCCATCTCCCGCATGTGGAGCCTTGACCCGAGTTTTGTGTAGCGTTTTATCGTTGTATCTGTTCAGTAAACTGCCCATGATAGGGAGGAACTATTTAACCCATGGGGTAACACATGAATCCGCGGTGGAATAAGAGCATACGCCACATCTTCACTGTTATCCTGTCTCCAGTTGATTGACTGGTGACGAAGGAGCAGTGGCTAGTTCATAGGCGTTTCGTTTGCGGAGAATGGACATGGGGCACTCTGTTCCCCTCCTCCTCCTCCTCCTCCTCCTCCACCCCCTTTCTTTGCAGCTCCTTGGCCAGCCACTTGGCCAGCCACTCGGCACGGTGCTTGGCTGCTGAGTGGTCACTTGGCCAGTGGAAGGACTCTTTGTTATACAGCGGGCACCGTGTAGAGCCTGCCGGAGGCGCTGCAGGAGTAGTGCTTTACTCACACGACGGGGGAGGGGAAGGAGGAAGGGTCATGACCTGTTGCATGCGAGAGGCGGCCATGGGAGCGCCCCGCCCCCGAGTAGTACCTGCACTAGGGTGGGGCTCGTTCAGGCAGGTCGTGTGATACATGGTTGGTGGCCAACACCAGCAGGACTGTGTCCACGCTGAGGGCACGGCCCTCACCACCCACCCACGCTAAGGACACGGCCCTCACCACCCACCCACGCTGAGGACACGGCCCTCACCACCCACCCACGCTGAGGACACGGCCCTCACCACCCACCCACGCTAAGGACACGGCCCTCACCACCCACCCACGCTGAGGACACGGCCCTCACCAGCCACCCACGCTGAGGACACGGCCCTCACCACCCACCCACGCTAAGGACACGGCCCTCACCACCCACCCACGCTAAGGACACGGCCCTCACCACCCACCCACCGACGCTGAAGACGGCCCTCACCACCCACCCACCCACGCTGAGGACACGGCCCTCACCACCCACCCACCCACGCTGAGGACACGGCCGTCACCACCCAACCACGCTGAGGACACGACCCTAACCACCCACCCACGCTGAAGACACGGCCCTCACCACCCACCCACCCACGCTGAGGACACGGCCCTCACCACCCACCCACGCTGAGGACACGGCCCTCACCACCCACCCACCGACGCTGAGGACACGGCCCTCACCAGCCACCCACGCTGAGGACACGGCCCTCACCACCCACCCACGCTAAGGACACGGCCCTCACCACCCACCCACGCTAAGGACACGGCCCTCACCACCCACCCACCGACGCTGAAGACGGCCCTCACCACCCACCCACCGACGCTGAGGACACGGCCCTCACCACCCACCCACGCTGAGGACACGGCCCTCACCACCCACCCACCGACGCTGAGGACACGGCCCTCACCAGCCACCCACGCTGAGGACACGACCCTCACCACCCACCCACCCACTTCTAGCACACGGCCCTCACGCCACCCGTGCCGCCTGAAGTCGTGGATAGAATTTCGAAAGTCATTTTTGGGCCAACTGGTGAAGAAACTGTGGTATCCGCTGGTGGAATACCTACTGCTTATGCTTCACCAGACAGGGGTGTTGGAGGGTACAAAGGCCTGCGGGCCAGGTGTGCGTGTGTGTGTGTGTGTGTGTGTGTGTGTGTGTGGGTAGGTGGGGAGTTCAGGAGTGTAATGGGGAGTTGGGAGTACAAGGAGAGGGAGGTAGGTAAGGGAAATGGATAGATGGGGAAGGATGAAGGGTATTAAGGGAGAGAGAATTGGTGTGTGTGTGTGTGTGTGTGTGTGTGTGTGTGTGTGTGTGTGTGTGTGTGTGTGTGTGTGTGTGTGTGTGTGGTATCAGGTAGGTATTAGTGGGGGGTGGGGGGGGGCGAGAGATTAAGAGCGATATCGGCCAAGGATCTGTGTCCTGCCACCTGTGGGGGCGAGCCTGCCTGCCAACACACCCACCACCTCCACCATCTCTGACACCCTCTGCTGCCACTTGGGAGGAAAGCTTCTTTTTTTTCCACCATTTACACCACCACGGAGGTAATCTCTTTCCACCACTCCTGCCACCAATCCTACCACCAGGGAGATCAGCCTTTTCTTTCCACGCATTTCTTCCACCCGTGCCACCCTCCTCTGCCACCAGGGAGATGATCTCTTAATTCCACCACCTCTGCCAACCGTGGTGTCAGACTCCTGCCACAACCTGTACATCTCCGCTCCCTCCCGCCACCAGTCACAACCCTCACAGCCCCTCACTACGACGACCACCACCCCGCCACCGTGGTCCCTCACCCTCCTCCAGGTGTGGCTGGAGTGTGTGTACACGCCCCCTCGCATGGACGGACTAACACACCCGCTGGATATGACCTTTTGTTAATCCTCCCCCCAGCGAAAAGGGGTGAGTGAGGTTCGCTAGCAGCGTGTGAAGACCAGAGGGAAGGGAACACAAGGAAACGCATGACGGGAAATACAATGATGCTTCAAGACCCGGGAAAACACAGCGATGCCTACAGTTTAATGAAGCGAGATGTCGCTATGATGATGTATCAACGGACTGTTCTATTTCTCTCGTGTGTCTCCCTCTGATGATGTGATTACTACACGAAAGTGCACTTGGGAACTTATCGTGTTTCATTTTCCCCGTGGACTCATAGGAATATATATATATATATATATATATATATATATATATATATATATATATATATATATATATTTTCATTCTATTCGCCATTTCCCGCGATAGCTAGGTAGCGTTAAGAACAGAGGACCGGGCCTTTTAGGGAATACCCTCACCTGGCCCCCTTCTCTGTTCTTTCTTTTGGAAAATTAAAAGAAAAAAACGAGAGGGGAGGATTTCCAGCCCCCCGCTCCCTTCCCTTTTAGTCGCCTTCTACGACACGCAGGGAATACGTGGGAAGTATTCTTTCTCCCTTATCCCCAGTGATAAGATATATATATATATATATATATATATATATATATATATATATATATATATATGTTTATACGTATATAATGTATATAAAATATGTAGTCACTGATTCCCGGAGATCTTCAACTCTTCACTGCAAAAAGAAGTTTTGAGGAGACACTGCCACAGTGTCATGTACTATGTATTCCACTGTTCAACTTGGAGTGGGGAGGGGAGACACACTGGAGTGTCGTCTCCACTGTGCAGTAAGCAGAAAGAGCCACAGACTCCTCTGGGTTGGGTGTGTGGGGTCGGTCGATCATCGAGTTAAGATCGGGAATATTCTCAACAGACGCCCATTCCATGTAGGGGAACTCACTACCTCTTTTCCCTCCCCCAAAGCTGATGTACGATCGTAAACCTTTATCAACGACGGAGATTAAAAAAAAAAAAGGGGGGGGGGAGGAAAATTGAAGTGGACTTAGTGCTAACATGCCGACACACCCCGCCCAAAAAAAAAAAAAGGGGGGGAAACTTGCCAGTTAGCTTGGAGCAAATGAGGAATTTCGCGCGAGCACAAACACCGTTCGAATTCTTCCCTCCCGTGAGAATCCTAAAGATATAAATTGGCTCCCTTCAGCGGCAGGAGGAGGAGGAGGAGGGGCGCAC